>NC_086154.1:207932986-208236016 GCF_035149785.1 Candoia aspera | reverse complement strand
CTTCATGGTTCTATTGGCTGGACTCAAGTCTAGTCTGTTTAGAAGACCTGGTTCAAAGAGATTCCGTAGGATAAGCAGAGGTTTGCAAAGAGGAGCATAGCTGAGAGCTGGCTTGGCTTCCCCTTTTGGGACTTCACTGGGAAGTAGAGAAAGGAGCATAAAATAAGTTTCTTTTCTTCACTCGGCTGGTCGACAAAGTCAGTCTCCCAAGGTCTTCACAATAGGCTATTGAGTCATCCCCCTCATCCAGGGCCAAATTCACAAAAGGCTTCTCAGTTCTGCTTGTCTTTAAAATGTTTGCCTTGAAAATATCCCCTTTCCTTTTGCATTGAAGTTAATCAGCATTTATGAGATTTGTAACTCAATCAGCCTTTCAGCAGAGTCTCTAGGTACTTGTTCCGTCTCACCACAATGGACGTTTTATCCCCATAAATAGGGGAAATAACCAAGCAAAAGGTCACAGTTGCAAGAGGTAGGGGGGGAAGGGGGGACAGGGAATGAGGATTCAGGATTCTTCATAACCATTGCTGTACTACAACCCTTTGTCTCCTCCAATATCTGTCATGTTCTGGCAACTTTTCTTCCTGTATAAAGCCTAAAATGGTGCAGTGTTGGGATTTTAGGAGGTGAGAGCCCCAGGACAAGCTGAAGGGGGTGGGGATTGATCAGACTGAGGCATCATTACATCATCTCTCTCTTATGATTGAGCTTTTTATGCCAAGTAGAATATACAAAGCAGACATAGCTTTCTGAGGGTTTAGCACAGTATTAGATCATAACAGTGTTTTCTCTCTCCCGTGCAAACACACTAAAGAAGAGATATACATGATAATACCTATTAGGATCAGTATGTCTGGAATCCTTTCCCTAGCCACAGAAAAATTAATTTCCATTATGTTTCCTTCTGGTTGCATAGTGTCAACTTATGAAATATGTTTTACTTTCATAACCACAATATCCCAAGAGGCAAACTTTAGTTTTTCATTAGAAATGAAAACAAATTGCTGAAAGGTGTAACAACTGCTTTTGCCCCATCCCCGCCACTTTAGTCTGGAAAGATTCGGTCCTTTGTGCTAATTCTAGAACAAAAAGGTGTGAAATAAAGCTCTAAGGGCCAACATTTCTCATAAGAATAGGTTGCTCACCATTTTTTCTTTAGTTTGTAGGAAACTCCGGGACAAATAAGATTAAAACATGTATGTGATTTTATGAGATAAATGAGTTGTACTAGGCATCTGGTTGATTGCTGTGGAAAATAGTATATGGAGTTAGGTAGGCTCCTAACTAATCCAGCAGGGCCAGAGAAAATAAAACCTACCTCCAGAAATTACAATCTAGTGTTTCTCTCTATATGAATTCTGAATCCATTCTCAGCCACCATATTAATTGTGAACCCATTCTAATAGGAACCCCATTCAAGGGATCATCTAATTCATTATACTTTGGGCACAAACCTATATATCACAGGCAGGAAAAAACTATATGAAATCCTTCAGATCTTGTTGAGCCTTCCTAACTATGAAGAAAATCCTTAGGGGACAATATGGGAAATGAAATTCATATGGAGGCTGCATGGTAAAAAATGATTTTTAAAGAAACTTTTTATATTCCTTATACCTGTAATCGTATACAGGCAAGGATTTTTCTTTTCTTGGCTTCTCCAGCAAAATGTAGGGGCTGAACTTTATGCTATTGTCTAATGCTTATATGCAATGATAATAGGGATCATGAAAACTACTGAGTAATGTCAAAACTCCAAACCCAGTTTATTTAGATTTATTTTTCTGGTCTGCATTTTCTGAACTAAAATAAATAACAGAAAATTAAAATACACATGATTTTGAAGTTCCCATGTCTATTTCTTGAAAATCTTGAAAATCTTTTCTGATATTGGTTTACCAATGTCATCTTTGACAGCTTGTTCCAGTTGTGCCTAAAGTCTGTGGCAGGCATGTATGTTTTCACTGGAGATTTCTGTTCAGTTGGAATTGGGGGAGGTCATTATTTTTTGTCTGATAAATTCATTTTAGTGATTCTCTGAAAGGTGGATAGTGTTCCCAAAGTTGTGTGGTTGCCTCATATAAGATACAAGTCTGAGGTGCTTCAGAGAATGTAAGGTAACTGGAAGTAAAGTTGGATCAATCTTGGCTCTTTGGCAAGGTGTTTTAAATATTTTTGTATAAATTTAAATATTTTTGTATACATATCAGAAAGTCTACTACAAATGGTAAACACCAGGCAACTAAGAGGAAATGGGAGGTTCCCAGTCAGGTGTGTACTTTTATGACTGACTTTTTCTTCAAAAGGGAATTACTTTACCTCCATGGTCTTCTTTTATTTCCAACATATTTGGGAGGAACACAGAACAAAAGTCTTTTACGTGAGTTTCTCAATTCCTGCCCATAATTGAGCTGGACAGACAGCAGTGGCAGCTGCAGTAGACCCACCTACACTCTCTGTCTCATTCCTGCTGGCATTTCATGTGCTAACAGCCTCCCACTGATATTCTGTGTGTGCTTTGTAGCACACGCTGCTTCTTGGCTGCTCCAGATGTCTTTTGTTCTACTTTCTGTCACTCCCCCAGCTTTTATTTTGACTGTCTGATATGCAAGAGAACAGTTCCCTCCTGATTAAGAGTTTAGAACAATAGCATCATCAGGTGAGTAGGTTAGCTTAGATCTCTTAGTAGTTCCAACTTCTGACAAACTAGTTTTCTCCACTCCTGCTGAATTGGCAGTAGGAATTTCTGACGGAGCATCATGACTCTGGCTCTGCCTCATTCTCATCCAAAACATGCTCAAGAAGAGTGCTGCTTCCTCATGAGAAGAAAGCTCAGGGAGCCACCGGAAGTCCATTTTTCTTGATTAGCATTGTCTGTCACAGCAGATATGCAACCGTCCTGAATTCCAAGCACAGAATAGAGAAATAGAGAGGTGGTGATGTAAGAGAGGAAGCATTATGTGCAAGGTTTGATCTGTACGACTGGGTTGCCCCAGTAAAGGCAAGTAACCATGTTTTTAGGGTAAGATTGTACAGTGTCACCACCCCCAACCCACTGGGAAGCAATCTTTACCTGTTCTTTTCTGTCATGTACATGTCAAAATCAGTGTTTTCCAATTTGTGTCAGCTCAAGCAGTGTTTTCTGGTTAGCCTGCCATGCTTCATTTCATTGTTGGTAAACATCTCCACTCCACCTGGCTACTGGGCACTCTGGAGGGAACACCCCCTTGTCCCTCATCACTGGTTACTGCCTCACTGCCTGGGCTGCTGGACCTGTGGAGAAGCAAGACTTCCTTCCTTCCTTCCTTCCTTCCTTCCTTCCTTCCTTCCTTCCTTCCTTCCTTCCTTCCTTCCTCCCTCCCTCCCTCCCTCCCTCCCTCCCTCCCTCCCTCCCTCCCTCCCTCCTTCCCCATGTTAAATTGACAAGAGTTCTATAAATTCCTTGTTACAATTCATGACAGAACTAATGGTAAAACTAATACTTCCTCCCTTCTTCTCTTCTCTTGGCAACTTCCCATTCTAGCTCCAGTATCAGGAAGCATTATAAAATTGTGGTGTTTTCCTTTTTGCTGGTCCACCAGTGAACACATCAAGTGGGAAGGTGTCAAATATAAGGCAGAATCAATGAAGAGGCTCATATAAAATAACTATCAATTAAAACTAGAAGTCCTCAAAGACCTCCATATGGAAAGGAAGCCAATTGGTTCTTGCTTTCCCAGGATGAGTCAGAAGATAAAGAAGTAGGGCCATAGTAAGTGTGGCCTGGACAGAAGAGTAGGCCATCACTATGGCTGAAATGGAGGAAGAGGCTGAAATCCAGAAAGAGATTTCTTAAACCAATTTCATTTTCAGCCAGTCTACACATGGGAATTAAGCAACTGAAATCTATACTGTAGAAGAGTCCTAAGTGAAAGATAACATAGGAAAGCCTTATTTAGGGGAAGCATGTATGGGAAAGCCTCAGATAAAAAAAATTCCATTGAAAAAAAGAATGGTATTAAGTGCAGGAACTCTGGCGGAGTTAGGATCAGTCAGCCAGATGTATCTCACCAGGCTGAAGACAAAATAAAAGGAGCTCCCAAAGGAAGGTAGAAAATATACACGATAAGTCCCTTCATATTTACTCTAAATAAAGTAAAATAAAATAGAATAAAATAAAATAAAGTTATAGATATTTCTTGCTCTTCTCATTCTAGCCAATGCGGAAAGCATCCAGGAATTCAGAAAAAAGTGAGGTGGGCCTCAGATCCAAGATGAAGCATGATGTCAGTTCAGTCTTAATACCTAAATTCATAAGGGAGATTCTAAAGTGAATATATTTTAGGTTCAAATATGTATTTGATATATTGACACTTGAATACATTTTACCTCTGATGTTAATGTTACCATTTGTATATTTATGTTATGTAGAATTTTACTGCTCATCAGAACCAGGGATTTATGCCAGTTTTGATAACAGCGATAGTTCACACCCTGATTCAAAACTTGGATATTTATCAATACACGGTCACATCAGACTGCACATTTCTGACATTTATTTTCAGATTGAATAGTATTTGTTATATATGCATACTACAAAGATAGAATAAAATAAACCTTGAATCTATGACAAATATCTACATCTTCCCATAAATCAAATAGAAGAGTCAGAATGAGCTGGTATTGCCGGGGTTTTGTTCCCCACTGATTTTCACTCATTTCCCACCCAATTTTGATCTTGACAGCCTGCCTAGGTAGTTCAGAGCAGGAAACCAAAACCACGAATACCAATACCACCTTTGCTGTAAGATTACAGTAACAGAATCTTGCAAATCTGGAAGTACTTCCACCCTTCTCTGCCTTTACGTAAGAAAACTAGGGGATGGGGGCCCAGAAAGCCACCAAGAAAAGCCTCAGGCATGCCTAATTTTATTTTTCCTAAAACTGTTTGACATTTCTCCCACCATATTTTCGATATGACTTACTTCTAGGTAGTCCCAGACAATTAATGATCATACAGTGAGTAAAAAGATGTAATATTTGTTGTATATAGTCAGATTTTTTTTTATAATTACTGAAAACAATTAAATCATCACAGGGAATTTTGCTATCCATGTTGTTAGGTCCCACAGTGGAGGAATTATTTTCTTACCCTGCACAATGGGTAAATAATTTTTTCTACAGATATGTGCCTCAGAAATTAGCTAAAAGGAAGGAATGATAGTGGGAATGGAAGTTTTCACATGCAGAGTTTGAGAGAGAATCAGATTCACATACACTTTTCAGTGAAATAGATGTCTTCATTTTACTTCAGGAAAGAATATAGCAGTGTTGCTATAGAGTATGCCCATTACCCTCAGAGCTATGAACATTCCAGATCATCTATCTTTTCTCAACGACTTGCAGCCTATTTATAAGCTTGCAATGAGTTTAAATGTTTTGGAGGCACTGTTTTGGAGGGCAAAAAATAAAAAACTCTGCAGAGTGGTAATACCTTTGCATTTGAAAGAATTTGAAGTACCCTGACCTCTCCCTTTTCTAGATTAACAGTCTCAGAAATTCAAGTCTTCCTTTTTTAATTAAATATTTTAAACATAGTAATATTAAAGTATTACTTATTAGACTGTAAGAGTTATATTCCATTTCCTGGTGCCCTATGGTAGTTGCTCCCCTGAAATGAAATGAATTCTGGAACCAAGCCTATCATTGGGAGTTTAACCACAAGTGTTGATTTTGGAAGATCTTGGATAAAACCTTTATTTTATTTATTTATTTATTTAATTTATTATTGCTTTATTACTTGGGCCTCTGATTTATTATAATCTGATAGAAAAGTTATGTTTATGATGTCTTTTGAACATAATTGTTTTAAGTATGGATGTCTTAAATGTATGCACTTCTAACTTCAAATACCTCTTGGTATTCAAGACACCTCACGAAGAAGTAAAACCATTTTTAAGAAATACCAACAGCAGTGCAAAGATCAACCAGAAAGAAAGAAACCAGAATAATCATCCATCTCATCCGGCTTTTCCCAGATTGATGTTCTCCTATCTATCTGAGATAGGTCAGAAGTTGGTATAAACATAAGAATGAAAGGAGTGGAGTTTGCTTGCAGGTTCTCACTCTACCATATTTTTAACCTTCACATGTATATAGAAGTAGAATGGAGAGCTAAGACTTCTCTAAGTACTTATCTGCATGTGCTCTGTCTTATGTACTGTATATATCCCATATACATGCTGCTGTTGCTTAAGTCAAATATTAGAAGCCTGACAGTCTTAGCTGTGAAACAGCCACCTCTGCCTGCTTCATAAGGTGCAGGCATGGGCTCTGATTGCCTGATAGATTCAACTGTCTTTCTCAGCAAAGCTTTAGTCACTTTGTTGATGAGCCAGTTATAATTCAGTGCTGTTCTGCTTTCACACCACACCATGCACTCTTCCGTCTGTTCTTCGCTGGCCTTCATATCTTGCTGCAAGTATTTTGTAGCATAATCTTACCTTGAGGGCTAGGACTGTTCTTTTGTCGAGAGGATTATATGCAGTTCCCATTAATACTAATGGAGTTACATGCATCAGTAACTCTAGAGACCATAAAATGTAAGCATGTCACACTCCTCCAAAGCATAATCCCACTGAATGGTGATGGTGCATTTGTGTTTATCACAGCAAATTGTACTGAGAGAAAGGCAGCTCTTTTGTGAGGTGCTCAAATTCCTTCATGCATTTTTATCTTATTTTGCAGCTCCTGCTTATTTTAGGATGCGAATATATTTACAACCCTACTTTTTTTCCCCAAACAGCTGTTGTATATATAAGACTGATGAGGAATGCTCAGTTTGGGACAAATTTATGTCCCAGTAACTTGGTCTAATAGTCTCCTTTCTTGGCCTACCTCAGTAAAATCCATAAAGGCTGAAGAAACATTCATAAATATTTAACAATCCTTCAAACAGATCAAACAATAAAGCAATATTTCATTGAAAAGGTGGTTAAAAAGAATGACTGAAGAGAGCAATGGAAACAAGTCATGGGAAACACAGTGGAAATATATAATGGAACATCTGTTATCATGGTCTCTTGAAATGTTAAGGTTTCTCTCACTGCTGAAGGAGAAGTGACACTAAGAAATAATGTGTCTCATGTGCTTCTATTCCCTTACTGCTCTTTAGAAGTTGTTTCTGCAAATCCCCATATTCGAGGCTGTCTTTATGCCTTCTGTGCTGAGATGCTAGATTCATTCCAGCATTTCCAGATACAACTGGAACACTGAAGAACCATTACCACTGCTAGTCAACAGAGGCAGTACTGAAATAGATGGATCAAATGACTGATTCAATATAAAGCAGCTTTCTGCATTCCCATATTCTCATTTGCTGTGGTTTCTGAGTAAATATTGAAAACAGGGACTTGATTATATGATTTTTTCCCTTACAACAGTCATCTTGGAGCCTCCTATTTCATGGAATATAAACAACAAAGGTTAGAGATCCTAGGTTACACAGAACAGTATGAGCATGCTTGAGATATAACTGAACTTGGGTTGTACTTGCAGTATACTGATGATCAATCAATTTTATTTCGGTCATAGACCAGCATATATGAATATGTGCCAGAAGTGACTGGTATTCTCTTTACTGTTAGGAGGTAATGCTATATGTGACATGGATATGACTAAGGCTCTTAACATAGTCTGTACTTTGCCCATCATCATCATCATCATCATCATCATCATCATCATCATCATCATCATCATCATCATCATCATGGCAATATAAGAACCAGAGACAACCTTTGGAGAAAATTGTGCAACATTTTGAATGAATGTGATCTAGGAGAAAAAAATGATTCTGCTAAGTGACATGAATGGTTTTGAAAGTTGCTTAGAATGGAGAGAAAAATTATGTTACAGAGTGCTAAAGAAGCACAAGGAGTTATGTTAATAGAATGTATGAAAAAAGATGTTTGATGCAGTGATGAAATGAAAGAGGCTGTGAATGAGAAAAAATGCATGTAAGAGAATGATTGCTGTGAAAAATAAAGGAGAATGATCCTGTATAATGAGTGTAGAGAAAAAAATAGTTGTAAAGAATAAAATGAAAACGAAGAAGTGGTTAAGATTAAAAGAGGCAGAGAAAATGCAGAGTGATTTTGAGGGAATTAATAATAATTATTTTGGAAGCAATGATGAGTGCTAAGTAAGGATCCTCTGGCAGATTGAATGTTATTAAAAATAAAAGTGATGAAATGACTTGGGATTAAACAAGTGAGAGAATGCTGGGGCGACCTGTATGGGAATGATTGTGATATGCTGGACACTGGAACTGAAACAAATACTATAAATGCTTGTGTCCGAGGGGAAAAAAAGGAAGAGAAGCAGTTCATAAATGCAGCAGAGAAAATTGAAAAATGGTAAGGCTGCAGATGTAGATGGAGTAACTGGAAAATGTTAATCTATGGGTGTGATTTGCTTATGGAATAGCTGTGCAACTTGGTTTGCTAGTTTGTGTTAGCCCTTGAGGTAACCCAGATGAGAAGAACAACTATGAGTACTAACTCTGTCTTTATTTACATTAACAGAATCTTGCAAGTCTGAAAATATTTCTCCCGTCCTTTGCTTTTACTCTCCAGAATACTAGGAAGTTCTGAAACACTTCCAATGCCCCCTCTGTTTCTGTGGGCTGACATATTATAGCATAATGGTTGTCTGGTGTCCGGCTCTTCCTTCTGCCTCCCAAGGTCATTCACACATGCCATTACAATTTGTTAATAGAAGTGTTTGGAACTGTGAAGGTGTTTTGTAGAATTTTGATTGAAAAGATACAAAAGGTGAGAATAAATAACATTTGGGAAGTATGGCTATACTAGGCAGAACACAGAACTGTATGAATGTTGGAAAGAAAGTTCATTGTGTGTTTATGGATTTAGAGAAACCATATGATAAAGTAAATAAGCTTGAATTATGGAATGTTTTGCATGAGTATGGAGTTGAAGGTTTTGGTTGCTGACTGTGATAACAACAGTATATGACAGAAATAAAGCATGCATGAGAACAAGCAGAATACTGCAAAAGGGCAACACAGAGAAGGGAGTAAGGCAAGGATATGTGATATCTCCTTGGTTGTTCAATGTGTTGATAGATAATGTATAAGGAATGCTTGTGGTAATTGTAGAGGTGTGTTGATGTGATTGTATATGATGCTGGATCATTGACAGAGAACTTTAACAATGTGCAACAAATGTTAGATTACATGAAGCAAAAAGGAACATAGATCTGAAAATAAATATATCAAAGGCCAAGTTATTTTAGACTGGGAAAAAGAAGTGAATATTTGTTTTATATAGATACAGGTAGATCTTGCTTAACAACTGCCCTGTTTAGTGACTATTTGAACTTAGGATGGTGCTGAAAAAGTAACTTTACCACCAGCCCTTGCATTTATGTCCATCGTAGTGTCCCACAGTCACATGGTTGCCTTTGCATGCTTCACAACCGGTTCAGACAAGCAGAGTCAATTGAGAAGCCGGCAGTAAAATCGCAAGTCACGGTCATGTGATGTCTCGCTTAATGAGCTGCGGTGAATCACTAAACAACTGAATGGGAAGTGAAGTCCATTGTGGTCATGTGATGTTTCACTTAGCTACCACGTTGTTTAGTGACAGAGTTGCCAGACCCAACTGTGATCACTAAGCGAGGACTACCTGTATGGTGAAAATCTAGATCAACTACAGTAGATGAATTTGTATACCTTGGTGTAATTTTTATAAAAGATGGGAAAATGAATGGAGACATTTCAAGACATGCAAAACGTAGCAGAAAGTTAATTGGTAGGATGTGGATAGTATTTGTCAAAAGAAGTGAAAATGGCTGCCCAATTGTTACATGAAAATTGGAATTAGGTGTGTCAGAATAAACACATGTAAACTGAGTGCAGTGGAAATTCATTACTTAAGAAATCTGTGGTAAAACAGGAAGCAATAGGGTCAAGAACATATGGGTAGTGGACTGAATGTAAAAGTGAGTGCATAGTATGAAAGTAATACATTGAAGTGATTTGGTCCAGAAGAGAGAATGATTGAGAATCAAAGTGCAAAACAAATATATGAAAGAAGAGTGAATAGGTGGAAAGGAAGGGGAAGACCAAGAACATAATGGCTGGATGGAGTTGATAAGATCCTTGAAAGAGAGATAAGAAGCTTAGAGAACAAAAGAAAGTATATGAAGTAGTCCATGGATGTGATAGAAACAAGGATGGTTTGCAAGGATAAAAAGGAATGGATATAGTAAATGGTGCTGTTATAGACTACTTGTAGTTATTTTTCCTTTCCTTTTTCTTATCTCATGCCTTTAATTTCTATGCCTTATCCTTTTCTGAATTTTGCATATTGTTGCTTATCCTGAAAAGGAATAGCATGATATGGCTGTACAGGTATTCTTCAGGTTATGACAGCAATTGGGACCAGACTTTCCATTTCTAAGTGAGGTGGTCGCAAAATATGACATCATGTGATTACATTGCTTAGTGATAGCAATCCTGGCAGTCCCTGTTGCTGTTGTTAAGTGAGAATCACAGGTCATTAAGCAAGGACCTCACATGACCACAACTTGCAACTTCCTGCCAGCTTCCAACAAGCAAAGTCAATGGGAAAGCCATCAGGAAGTTGCAAGTCCTGGTCATGACACGTCTCTTCTTAGGTGGCTCACAAGCAGACCAGTGGGTGGGTAAGTGGTATGGAGCACAGGCAGGCAGAGGGGGGTGCTGTGGTGCGGTGCAAGTGCAGGCAGATGGGGGATTGGCTCCCGCGCCCCAGTGTGAGTGTGGCGGGGCATGGGGTACTGCAGAGTGTGGGCAGGGGCACAGGTGGGTGCTGTGGCTTGGCATGAGCACCACTGGACAGGGGGTTGCTGTGGAGTATGGGTGGGCATACAGGTGGGTGGTATGGCCTAGCACGAGTGTGGGGGGCTGGGGGGACTATGGAGTGTAGGCGAGCATACAGGTGGATGCTGTGGCCCAACGTGTGTGTGTGTGTGCGTGCACTCCTTGTACTCCATAGTGAAGCTCCTTGGAAGAAAAAGTGGCAGGAGCAACTTGTAGGGGTGACTTGCGACCTTCTCTGCTGGCTTTCCTATTAACTGCTTGTGGGAAATTGGCAGGGAATGTCACAAATGGCAATCATGTGACTGTGGGGTGCTGCAACTGTCTTAAGTGCAAGCCAGTTGCCAAGTGCCTGAATCGTGATCATGGGACTGCAGGGATGCTATGACTGCTGCACCTTTGTGGACTGGTCATAAGTCCCCCTCATTCAGAGTTGTCGTAACTTTGAAGGGTCGCTGAACGAGTGGTCATAACTCTAGAACTACCTATACATTCTTGTAGATTTGCCTGACACGGTCTCTAGGATCCAAGCATCGGAAAGAAAAACAAGTCTGACTCCAATTGCATCTAAATATGCAATTCATTGGAGTTAGTCAAAGAATGTTATAAGGTCTACTTTTTGCTGGTTATCAGGATAATCATAATAAGCACTTCCTATTATGATGTATCTGCTAAACTCCTGGGGTATGGATAAGATTACATGTATCAGTTGCAGCTTACACAGGGCCTTGGGTTAATCATTACAAGCAAAGTTTTGCAAAGGCCACAGCAAGTTCTAAAACTCTAATTGTAACTACTTAGTTACAACCACCCTTGCTCTCTGCTCTCCATTCTGAAGGTCCACAAGGCAAAAATTGTACCCATGCTAACATATGGTGCCGAATTGTGGGGCCTATCAAAGGCCTCCTTACTTGAACAAAATCAAGCACGCTTTTTAAGAACCATCCTGGGGACCGACAGGAATATACCTGCAGCAGCAGTAAATGCTGAAACAGGCACTCATTCCATTTACAGTCTATCAGTAACCAAAGTCTTCAACTACTGGTGGTGGATTCTCCCAATGGAACATGATAGACTACCAAAAATGTGCCTTGAAGAACAGATGGGCACACCTCAACCCACCACTTGGATCAATCAACTCCTCCAAACTATCGCATTCCTCGGATTTTCATCACAATACTTACTTTCAGCTGGAGACCAGGCCAAGGCAATATTCAAACAAAGAGTCTTGGATGTTAATGCCCAAACAGACATTGAGTCACTTGCATACAATAGGTCGTCGAAATGGCTGGCCAAGAATAAACTGTCCTTTCAAATAGGAAAATACCTGACAATGGATCTGACTCAATACCATAGGATAGCGCTTACTAGCACAAGATTTGAGCAACTAGATTCCATGGTCAAATACAGACGATTCCACCAAGTGCCCTACCTTGAGAGGACATGTGTTTGCGGAGCACCCGAAGTAGAAGACATTGCACGTGTCCTATTTAACTGCCAACTATATGCCCCAGCAATGGCTCAGTACCTTCAGACATTAATTGACAGAACCACATACTGGGACCGTAACAAAAGATTGTTACTTCCTCCAGGGCACAAAGGTATATGTGGTCAATAGAACTGTCAAGTTTATAGTTAGGGCTGTCCAACTGAGAATGCAATTTATAGAATGCCTTGGGGTGGCATGTAAAGGTGATGAATTCATTTAAACTCACATTGTTTCTGTACTTTATTACTTGTTTTATTACATCTTGCATTTTTATCTTACAATTTTATCTCTATTTTACCCTACTGTATTTTATCATATTTTATCTTACCATAGTATATTTTAGCTAATTTTACTGTATTTCAGCTGTTTTATGGTATATTTTATATTTTATATCTTACACTGGCTGATGCCCAACTTTCTGATATGGTCATTTGACTGATCAATAAAGTTACTACTACTACAGTTGCAGCTTTAATGCTACTTAGTACACAGTGCAGTTACAATGTTTTTTATAACCTCTGGATCTTTTCTGATTCACCAAAAAACAAATATGTGTGGAGGTGGTAGCTGTGCTGTTGCATGGAAGATTTTCAGAGCTTCAGTATGATGATATTACAGTATGAGTGTTTGGAGAGTTATAGATGTAACTATATATAGATATTATATATATATACTAACATCTATTTGCTCAATACTTCACCTTTCCTGGCAGAATGAAAAGTTAGATCCTGGAAGTGATATATGTCTCCTTGAAGGAGGAAATGTTCCTAGGTGGTTTGGTGATAGTTGGGAAACAAAATAAAACAAAATGAAATACAACTTTCCAGTATCAAGCAGTCACCAAATATTGCCTTTTTTCAGTGAGATGAAGGAGATACTCCAGAGGAGCTTTAATGATAAGTTATCTGGCTTCTGGCTTTTGCCTCTGGTCTCATACTGAAATTGTCTTAATTACCCTGAAATTTACACCAGGATAAAGTTCAGGATGCTGTAATTATTTTCATTTTATTTGAAATCTCATTACATTTCAGTACGTTTAACCATGGTATTCTTGTAAGCTTTCTATCTGGGTTGGCAGTTGAAAGTTTTACATTCTGAAACCAGCTACATTTAGTCCCCCTGTTTACATCTGTGTGAAAACACTGGAAATCTTGGATACTGGTGATGCTCAACTTTATTTCTCCTTTCATATAATCGAATGCTAATAGATCATATAGAATATATGGCTAGAGGGAATCCAATTTCTGACAGATGAAATCTGCCAGGAGAACAAATTTCTTCTCCTTCCTCATCCATATTGAATACATCTCAAAAGTGCTTTAGAGGGACTTTCCATGCCAT
This sequence comes from Candoia aspera, assembly GCF_035149785.1. Classification (NCBI taxonomy): domain Eukaryota; kingdom Metazoa; phylum Chordata; class Lepidosauria; order Squamata; family Candoiidae; genus Candoia; species Candoia aspera. The sequence continues at coordinate 208,222,328 of NC_086154.1, read as the reverse complement.
ATTTGGAGTGCACATGGAAGGTATTCAGGGGGATTAGACCAAACAAAATTTCCATTACATCAATGTTGGATGCAGTCCTAGAATTTTAACTGGACTTTGCTATTCTGCTCAGATTGCACCAGTTTTTTAAAAAAATATTTTCTAGCCTCTAGTGTGTATCAAAGGGCAAATCAAAATTTGGATTTTTGACCAAAACATTTCTAAATGGACTCTTGCTTTGCACCGATTAAGCCTGATTTCTTTCTCCAAACATGTAATGACTGAGTTTTATAATTGTTCTACTACTGCTGTTTTATTTTTAATATGGGTTCTATAGTACATTTTTAACATTTTGAGTATTTATTGTCAGTTTGGAAAATCAAGTAGTTGTCATTTGCTGACAGACCAAGAACCACACTGGCCAAGAACCACACTGAGTCAGTGTTTTTCAACTCTAGTTCTTTACTGTATACGCCAGATAGACAGAATCTTGCCAGACTAAAGCTACTCTAACCCAAGCACAAATAACCTGAGAGGCTCTAGGGTGGGGCCACCTTGAGTCTCTTTGCTTTCCCACCAACAGCCCCTGGACTACTGAGAGTTCTCTTATCTCCCTGGGATGCGCTCCCTCCTTCCTGAGAGCTAGCAGCAGAAGGAGCTCCCTCCTTCCTGAGATCCACCACATCAACCCCCTTTCAGGGATGCATTCCATCACGTTTGCCATGTATTAGTTCTAAGATGAAAATCAAAATGGCAGGAAAATAGCATAGTCATTACCAGTTTTTTTTTCCTGAAATGAGAATTATACTGGATTCCTTATTTAATATATAAGCAGGTTCTATGTTTCTGATCCAGTTTTGACTCTGTAATGTTATTTTCACCTCTTATTACTGTTTGGAACATACCTACATAATTTCATTCTGTATCTGTAAAAGTCTACTGTAAAAACTGTTCATTAACCAAGTAGTTAAAATATATTTTCCTCCTGGAAACAAACTGACAAAATATGAAAAAAATACGAAGCTGTTTTCTTCCTAATGAGGGCATTATCACTGATGACATTTTCAGCAAATAAAAAGGGCAGAAATGATAGTTTTGAGAAGCCACTGAGATTTCCACTAATAATGTAGCATCTGTTGGAATTTCATGAAAGTTCCTATTATTAAAACGAGATGAGCCAACAAACTAATGAAAGCTGTAAATTGTATATTACTGTACAACTTGCTGAACATTGTTAACAGTGTATGTTAGAATATTGGGAGCAAATATCCAGGAGTATACTAACAAAGGTATGTTAGTCTTATCAGTTTTGCGTACTTTCTAGAATAGGATTGTATGTTACACCATACAGTCATATCTTTGCACTGCATTGGTAGAGTCAAAAATGTGACTCTACTAATGCAGGGAAGAATATTTCTGTAGCTGGCACCATGTCTGGGGAAAGAATGGAAGTTACTTGGAATCCTATATACACCTGATAAATAGTTCTTTACAGGGAACTGCAGGTGGGGGAAAGGTAAGAAAAAGTCAAGATGGTGCCACAGCTATGCAATTGTTTCTACCCATTCCATTTCATCCAGCAGGAGAGGCATGCTGTGGGTCTCGCCAGTCAAAGAATATCATCTTGTGGGACCCAGGAAGTGGGCCTTTTTGGTTGTTGCCCAAAAGGTAAAATTGACCCCAAAGATCTAGAGAACTTCCAGTGTTTAGAGGCCCTAAGAGCAAAGTAAGAAAAAATATATTATTTAGGAAGTAGATGAATTTCTCTTAAACTTCATGGGCTGCTAATCCATTGAGATAACAGTAGTGGTAATTATCAAAGTCTGTTAATATAAAAACATTCCTTTCTTCAAATGATCAAGGAACCCAGCTTATGCTGAAAACTGGAAGTGAAATTCCCTTCTTCCAGACACTGAAATGAGCCTTCTCAATTTTCCAGCTGTGCACCAGATGAAAAATTTAGAGTTAGGTAGTCATCTTCATTTAGACTTCATTAAAAACTTATTTTCCTGAGTCAGGACTGTTTTGCAGCATTGAATGAGGCTATTTATTCTTTAGGGAGAAGTCTTCTATCTTCAGGCAGTTTTTGCCATAGAATTTTGCCTTCCTTCAGGATGCCTCATGTGAGGAAGCCAATCATATAATGATTTCCATGTTTGAAGGACAACAGATAATACCCCAAACAGAACTGTCTATACACTCAGAGGCCACTTTCTTGGCATTCTCCCTGTTTCATTCAGGTGGTTGCTAGCTAAAGAAAGCCATATGAGACTATAGGATCCTGACTCTGAAATATCCTACTTTATGAGATATCTGTTTTGCTGTAGGAATGCAAAAGAATTTTACCACAAATTCTTCTGGGAACAGGTTTGGGAGTTTCACTCCAACAGAATATCTAATGAGATGTTGGTTTCTTATTTTGTTCAAAATGGTAGCTGGGGATCTCTCTCTGCTCTAAAAAGCCCATCAAACTATGAAGTATGATATGATGACAATAGTATAGAAATGACTCCTTTTCAGTTAAATAGGTAGACCATTGAATGAGAAACAAAATAAGCAATGAAGGAATTATTGCAAGTAGATGAATAAAGAGCTCATGTGGATCACTTCTGCCATTTCCTGAATGGTGGATTTTCCAGAAAAGCCCATCTAAAGAGTTAGAAGGCCCCAGCATTCCCCAAAAGCCTTTTCCTGATAGGATTTGTACTTGAATAGAAGCCAAATGAATTTGGTTGCATGAATGAACACCAACTGGCAAAAGGAACTATCAAGTTATAGTGCTTGCTTTAATTGAAGCAAATATGACTGGACATAATTTATTTTCATAGCAAAACAATTCTTTTTAAAGCATCACCATAAAATCTTTGTCCCTGAAGAAACTCTCTTAACTTTCACCATCATCAATTTCACTTAATAACACTAACTTGTCCTGACTCTACTAGTCTAGCCTTGATAACCTTCAACAGCTTAATAAAATACGTGTCATATTTCACAATTGTTTCTATTAATTAACTATAAATCAGAGCAGATAATGTTGACAATGACAATTATGTTTATTAACCTACAGAAATCTTAACAAGGTGTCTTCACTTCTTCAAATGTCATCATATATAACCTTGAAGCCACATTAAGTTTTGTTTTGTTTTTAAAAACTCTGCTGAAATGATGTGACTGTCCTTTTTGTCATCAGCATATGTTTCAAGACAATTCTTGGAAACATTTTGCCTCTCAAGCAGGAAACTAGGATAGCATAAATAATGGCAGAAAATGTAAAGAAGAAGAAAATTGATGTTAGTAGGAACAACTAGAATCATAATGAAAAAAATAAAAAAGATATTAGGCATATGTATTATATGTCTTGAGGGATGCGGTGGCGCTGCAGGTTAAACCACTGAGCTGCTGAGCTTGCCGATCGGAAGGTCGGCGGTTCGAATCCGCGTGACGGGATGAGCTCCCGTTGCTAGTCCCAGCTCCTGCCAACCTAGCAGTTCGAAAACATGCAAATGTGAGTAGATTAATAGGTACCGCTTGGCGGGCAGGTAACGGCGTTCCATGTAGTCACGCCGGCCACATGACCACGGAAGTGTCTACGGACAAATGCCGGCTCTTCGGCTTTGAAACGGAGATGAGCACTGCCCCCTAGAGTCGGACATGACTGGACTTAATATCAAGGTAAACCTTTACCTTTACTATTATATGTCCTAACATTATCAGAGCTGTTACTAACTTACAGCAGATGAGCTGAGTTAGAAAATTGCTGAGGGAAAAATCTATATGTAACTGCATAATTCGGTAATCACAGTAAAAGTCAGCTACTGAAAATAGCTTGGTGTGTGTGAGTAGCATCGTCATAGAAACAATCTGGCTTTTAGGAAACAATCTTTTACAAATTAACACCCGGTGCTGGTGCAAAATGTTGATGGCTAGCCAACCTATATTTGATTCCTCATATGCTGTTTTTCTGTGGTCTCTTTAAGACACATCACAAAAACAAATCATCTCCCAACCCTAGTCCCACCCCCATTGTATTGTCTCATCCACTGTGGTTTCCACCACAGATGTTAAATATAGCCTGAAGCCACCCAAAGTTTGCTCATCCTCAAACTTGGAATTATTGCACAGGAGGCTATGTTTTATGTGATGGGAGGGCTTGGTCAACTTTTCCATCTCTTAGAAGTTACCATGTCTTTCTCTTCTTTGTATCTGAAGTACCTGAGAAGGTCTAGTATTTGTTCCCAAAATGGTCAACTAGATGTTTTCAGAAAGTCTCTGGGCAGTAACACCTCACATTTAAGTTCCTTAACAACTAGTATTGAGAATGTACTGCCTCTAATCATTTGATTTGATCGTATTATTTGGAGATGATAGGGATTGAACTTTAGAATTCTTGTGGACAAAACACAGGTTCTGCTACTGAGCAGTTGTTCTCCTCCTTCAACAGGTGGAGAACTCTAAAGAAGAACTCAACAGGTAAAGCAATACCTTACCAGTTCCATGGATAGGTAAGACAAGGGGCATGCCAATACAGTCAAAAGTGAGGCACATTTATGTCTTATATAGACTTCAGTGGTAAGACTTGCAGCAGCAAGTTTTTGTCTAATGATTTGTTCATGCTAAAAAGCTGATGCAGTAGAAGCTCTGTATCACTTGCTCAGATGGCTAAAAATCAGAGAAATTTACATTCAGGGTGAGAGTTATATATAAGTTATATATATGAGAGTTATATATATATATATATATATATATGCCTGATACCCTGCCCTTTATAAAACCCATTGGAAAACAATTCATTTTTAAAAAGGGCAACTGGTCTTTTCTTACAGGTTTACAAAGTGATTTTTAAAAAATATAAATGGTTTTGTGACTTCTCAACCACTTTAGACTGGTAACTCTTGCTGTAGTTTGGTCCACTCTTGCCAGCAACTGTTGTCCACCAAAGATCACAACTTCCAATCCCAGCATCCACCAGACTTGCTTTTTCATTGTATTGATAAAGAAAACATATACTGTGCTGCTTCAGCAGTGCAATGGTGCTTGGGAGTCACTTTCAGAGGGAACTCTTTTGGAGGGAGGAGACTAAAAGAATGGATAGCAGCAAATTACAAGCAGTCTCCTAAATCACAGCTCTGACAAAATAATTTAAATAAAGATAGAAACTTTCGACAGTACCTAGAACAGCGCCTGTTAAGGCCATCATCTCTGGCATCCCCTCAATTACATTTTTGATTGAAATAGTGCAAGCAATGTTATTCCCTGTGACATCCTATGGAAGTGAAAGTTGGACTTTGAAGAAGCAAGATAGGAAGAGTATTGACACTTTTGAACTTTAGTGTGGACAGCCAAGAAAACAAGCAAATGGATAATTAAACAAATCAACTCTGAGTTCTCACTCAAGGCACGTATGGCCAGACTCAAATTATCCTACTTTGGACACATTATGCAAAGTTTGAGCTGTCGAGAGAAGGCTCTAATGCTGGGAAAAGTGGAAGGAAAGAGAAGAAGAGGATGACCAGCAGCAGGGTGGATGGACTCAGTTACAGTGGTGATGGATGCACCATTGAAGACCTGAAAGACCAGGTTGGGGACAGATCATGGAGAATTGGTTGCTGAGAGTTGACACCAACTTGATGATACATAATCAAAAAGATCACATTATTTTCTAGTTTTTTATGTCATTAGTGTTTTACTTTGTTCCTGCTGAATTAAAATTGAATGCATGTGTTGTAATGGTGGCATTCATACCAATTCCCAAATATAAATGTACTATTTTAAATAAAGTATTATCCTTTCTTTTCTCTTACCTACCTCCATGCAACCTCAAGCTACTTTATCAGCAAAACAGAGCCTGTAGGGCTGTCAGGAGACACACTTGCCTTTGGCACATAATACTCTCCACCCATCTAATATAATTTCCTTAGTGAAATACATTATTATTTTATTTAGTCATTTATTATATTTTCATATTGTTTCCTATATAAACATCTCAAAATAGGGCACATATGAAAATAAAAGTTATTAAATTATCAGATATGAAATTACCAAAAAAATATTAATATGAAAGTCTATACATTAATGGGGAAGAAGGCCTGTTCATTATAATATTCACAGAGGGAAGATCTGTTGGAATTATCAGGGGTCAACTCAGCATTGTCTCATAAGCATAAGGGGGGGGGGTCTCTCTAGTAAATTCATTTCTATTGTGCTTGTGGGATGTCACATGGGTCACCTAATTTCCACTTCCTCCTCCTTCTTGGGCTTGGGGATTAACAGTCTCCATTACCCATCCTGGCAGACCTGAAAGCAGGAGCTACTGCAGGATACAGCTCTTGCCCTTTAGAAAGTGTCTACAAAGAACCAGTGATGAATAAATGCTTTCTACTATGAAACTACCTGTATCCAGATCTATTGAATAAAAGTAAGCTATCTCTATTTTTTCTTCATCTAACTACAGTGTGAAGACTGAATTTATTTCTGAACATAATTAAGCTTAACGTGCAAGTTCCTTTTTTGGTTCACGCTTCTATTCTGCAAGATTGCTGTTTGCTGCTTGGAGTTCTTTTACTAACCTTCAAAAACTCCATCAAGATCTAGATAAAAAGAGAAGTTTTTAATAGTAGATTATATATTTAACATCTTCTAAGTGTCAGTGGAGAAAGCATTCTAGACAGTTACCTATAACTGCAGAAATGGTCCATTTTCATTAGTTCTGATAATATCTATATCAGTATTGATATATCCTCCTTTTTGTCTCCTCAACAAATAATGTATAGTGAAATAAATGGGCTGAACAATGTGTAATACAAATAACTTCCCAGCATCCCTCCAAATAGCAACTGAATCTTTTCTTATAAATGTGAAGCACAGTTTGCCTCCCATGTCTGCCACTCTAAGCAATCTGGATAATGTGAGTTGGAAATGTAATAAACAAATTTTATTTATTACTGGATATGGAATGCACATTCAAGACACTTAGATCCCAGCATGTCTGGTTTCTATCTATTTTTTTTTCTGTGTTGGACACAAATTTCTCTTTTAATTAATAGGCAACAGGGGGGCAGGGGGTTGAAAGCATGCATTCATACATAGAACTTGCATTTCCTTCCCAAAGCTTCCACACCTCTTCTATTAGGGCTTTGAAATGTACAGTTCTGTGTGAACTGATGATGGTCACATGTAGAACGTGGAATCTGTCCATTTCTTTTGTGCTTTGTTAAGATCCTTCATTGCTGTGACTCAGGTTTTACATAGAATTTTAAAAAGGTAGCTTTGGAATGATTTCTTAGGCCCATTACCACTAACTGCTTCACACTGCTGTTTTCTGAATAGGCTTGATAGAGAACTGAACAATTTTTTTTCTTGGCCATTGATCTTTACTATATCGCATAGTACAGGAAAATGCAGAAAGAGTCCTATGGTGAGATAAAGGTCTCTTAATACTAATATCTTTACAGAGACTCCCTTTTGGTATGATGATAGCTAAAGATTTTGTAATGCTCAGTTTAACACTCTGACTAGAATCTGGCAGCCATCCAAGACGTGACGATGGAGAAGTGTGTGTGTGTGTTTGTGTGCACGTGTGTATGTGCGTGGTAAGAATAAAGACTTTTGTTAATTTTTAAGCTTCTGAGAATGCATTAGCTGACTGAATTTCTTTTGGATTTTTGAATTAATATGGAGTTTAATTAATTTTTCAAAAAATTGAAAGCTGTTCAATTTGAATAAATTGAATAACTTTCCATATTATACCATCTTCCATGGCTTGTTGAATTTGCTTGAACAATCCTTGGATCTTGTTCCCCTCTCAGCATCCCCAATTCTCTTTCCAGGACTCAGCATCTATGTATTAAGTACCCTGTCAGGCCATTGTGGGATATGGAATTGTGTAATTAAGAGCCATCCACTCAAAAAGTGTTGCTATTAAGAGATCCCCTTTTTCTTCTTGACATTCTTCCTCCATTAAATTCAACACAAATCAATTTGCTTTTCCTATTTTAAAATAAAGTCATTTTCCTACTTAGCTCAATGGCAGTCTTAATTCTTTTTCCTATTAATTTAGACCAAGACTTTCCTACCAACAAATCCATATGGGTTGAGATTGCAAGTAGAAATTCTGCAAGTTGCAATTAATGCTTCTGGAGAGTGGGAGATTGAGGAAAGATGTTAAGTGCAGCCCCAGAAACCAATTTTGCTTGCTCTGATCTAGAAGCATAAGTGCCTTCTGATTAGACTATGGGTTAGTAGATAATACTGCCTCCATATCCCTGCTTCCAGTTAATTCATATTTGTGCCCCAAGAATATATTTATATCCTGTTTTTCTATCATTTCACCAATAGCAGAAATAGAGTATAGCTTTCTCTAATTTATACGCAAAGAAACCACCATCAAAAATCACAAGTATCCAAAACACACAAGCACAGACTAATAAAATCTCTCCAGTTATATGGGACATGACTACAATCGCTATGCATAGTTATTTGTCTGGGCATAAGCTCCACTGAATTCTCCGCCACTTACTTCTGACTGCATATTCACACCGTAAAGCACATCAGGCTTTAAAAAGAAACTTTCAGCCATCTGAAATGCAGCATTAACTTTTAATTGTAAATGCAGCATCTTTTGCAGGAAGTGTTACTTCCTGATCTGGGAGGGGTCAAGATCAAATGGCATCTTGTCTCTTCCACACTTAAGGCATATGTTTTGCTTTTGAACTCCACTCTACCCTCTCCTCAAATAATCGTGGGCCAACTTTTATTTCTGAAAGGGTTTTAAAATTATGAGGTACAACATTAAACAAGTCAGATATTACGTATGCATTTTGTGTAGTAATTTTAAAAAGCTTGCAGTCAAACAGCTCATCGATCATTAACTACTTGATGGCAGGGAGAATAACTACAAAGTCTCCAGAATGAGGACATGTTATCTTTATACACTCCAAGCTAATCTTGAGTTCTACACCAATGCGTTCTTTGCTTAAAACTGGAATGGTACAAATAGCATTGGTTAAGGAATACAAATATTGCATAGAAAGCTTTTTGTACCAAAAAGGCTAGGTAGCGCTCTTGAATTCTGCTATAAAAAGGCATCACAAGGAGAGACAAAAATCCACTTTAACTACAGGCAAGACTAATTGACATAATTTGCTCAGCACATGCTAATCTAGCCCATTCATTTGGGTTCAGATAGTGGAGATGTCATCCATTCATCATAACCTTTTGTGCTGTACAGAAACATGTCCTCTCAATAATTTGAAAGTCAAAGGGTAGGGAAAAATAGATTTTGCAGAAGCATAATCATCTGCAAGCATGTTTGCAAGAGCTTGTCCTTGTTGAATGTGAGCTGTCAATGGTTTGCCTTTCAGAATTGAATGCCGAGTATGATGCTTGAAGTAAAAACAGTAGGACATAATAATAATAGGCTTCCCTAGAGGGCTGAGATCTGAAAATGCTTTCAAGAGCAATGGCCAATTGTGGCTGCTCACTTTGTAGAGTCAGGTATATTTCCAATAATACTGTAATGTACATTGTTTGCAGCTTGCTTGTCAAGTGTCATTTTGCAAATGTATTACAATTATAGATGGCAAATACAGAATAAAGAATATTTTCTCTGGAACTTGGATATTTTTTAAAATCACACAATAACCCTTTGGCGGAACTCTGGTAATCTTCATGAGTAAGGCTACATGAATGAGGAAGAAGGCTGGACAAACCTGCTGGCGTTGCTTTCCCGTAGGTTTGTGTCTGTCCCCCCTCCCCATTTATGAAGCATTCTTCATAGTTAAGTTCAGTAAATGTAGGTAGTCTTAAGATAGTGAGAAAGGTAGCATACCAGTGCAATGTAGCTGCTAAAGATTTAAAAACCCTTTAATTTTTAAAAAATGGTGAAATATAACAAACAGCAGCAAAGATACAGCAGTGACTGTAAGTTTAAAAAAAGGCTACATAATTACAGTCATTAAACTAAACCTAAAAGAATAAAAAGGAGGAAACTAATAAAAATTAAAAAATAAGACCCATATAGTGCGCAACATGAGATTAATTCAGTCCTTAAACATCATTAAATCTAGTTCATAGAGAAACATATTGTTCTATCTTCTCATTTTTAGAATATAAAAATATTTCAAAAATTGATAATATGCACATACAGTATTTTGAATCAATTCTTTAACATCAGGATAATAAGTGTCTTTACATTTATATAAAAGAATTCTTTTTGCTGTGCTCTGGGCTCAATAAAGTCAAATCTCTTAATAAAATGTCAAATTCCTTATTTTAGGAGTGTAATTCAACAGCACATTTTCATCTTCAGTTACTATATTTTTCCCCAGGACTGTGTTAACATGTGCTATAATTTAAATAAAAAGGGACAAGACAAAATCATATGAGTTAAAGAACCTCAAATTTCTTACAGTGCTAACAGAAACAAAGATATCCAACCTTGCTTAAACATTGTTGAAAAAGGTGAAAGGTCCCCTGTGCAAGCATCGAGTCATGTCTGACCCTTTGGAAGGACGCTGCTTTTGTGACATTTTCTTGACAGACTATAATGGGGTGGTTTGCCATTGCCTTCCCCAGTCGTCACCTTCCCCAGCAAGCGGGGTACTCATTTTACCAACCTTGGAAGGATGGAAGGCTGAGTCGACCTGAGCTGCTACCTGAGAATCCAGCTTCCACTGGGATCAAACTCTGGTCATGGGGAGAGTTTTGGTTGCAATACTGTTGCCTACCACTCTGTGCCACACGAGGCTCTTTAAACATTAAATATTTAAACATTCTTAGGGGAGTCTAATAAACACAAAACAAAGCAACATTTTCTGATGAATTAATGTTCTTAAATAAAAAGATAGTCCTTGCTTACTGACTGCCTCATTCAGTGACCATTTGAAGTTACCATAGTGCTGAAAAAATAACTTTACAACCAATTTATGACCATTTGCAACCTTTGCATTGTCCCTCAGTCATATGGAACCAGCATAATCAGCACATAATCAACCTTTTTTAAAGCTATTTTAGCTATTGCACAAGATTTAATACTTATTCTGGATGGTTCTAGTCAAAGACTAAACAGTAGATTATTCTGGATCTCCCTATAATAAGAACTTGATTTTCTTATTCCATTTATAGACTGCTTTGTCTTCATAGAATTCAAGGCAGCCTATATGAAGTTTTGAGACAGCGGTGCAACTAACTCCTGATCACACCAGATGTGCTTCACTCCACTGCACTTGCTGCACTGTGTACCATTGCAGGTCAAGTTGTGCAAAGAAAGACTATTAGCCTTCCCTGTTGCAGATGAGCATCTGATTCCTGTCTAACATTTCCAGAAGTTACAAGAATGTGTAGTTATAGCAGCCCTGGGAAAGAAGCATTCCCCAGTGAGTAAACCAAACTGCATAAAAGAGCTATGCAGGGGTTCCAGAACATTTATTTCCTACTTAAGTTAAACAGGACAAAGTGAGGGTTGGTTTATACTTAAACCGGTGGGGAAGTGCACCTTTGGGAAAGTTGTAATTAAGTTTATAGAAGAGCAAGATCAGTTTATATCCTAAATGCAAGTATTACAGGCCTAAAAAGAACTTTATACATTTGACTAGTATTAGTCTAGGGAATATGAAACCACCTTGATGCCTCCCAACCTCCCTATCCAACTCAAAAGTTTAAATAAAAGAAATAAATAGGAAGCTGGCATGTTGCAAAGTGAAAACCAACTTCTAGCACATTTTTTTTTTTTACAGGAACACTTTTGGCCCTCTCAAAATCAACTGGGATGGTACAGAACATCCTAGGAGCCTAATTTATCTTATGGTTGAGTATTTTGTGGCTGGCCATGCTTCAACATGGCAGACATTTTGCAAATAAACAAGTCTGTCATGGTAGCCATGTTGGGAAAACACCCATTTCTCAAAATTCCAAACATGGTCATGGCTCCAAAGGTTGCCCACTCTAGACTAGTATGATATAACCACATTTGCTTGGGAACTAGATTTTGTTCATACACCTAAATTTAAATTATTGCAAATGTTAGCTTTTGGGGTCTGGAATATCAAGAGACAGTACCTGTAAGTACCCATGGAGCTACAGAAATGCATCAAGTTGTACATAATTAATTCTGAGAGAAGAAGTTAACACATCAGCCAAAGACATTTTGCAGTACTGCAGCTGGGATATGGAGTCAAGGCAATACTTTTCTATCAGATTTCCTTATTTATTCCAGAATAAATAAAGAAGTAATATGAAGATTCCAGAACATTTATTTTCCAGTGCTTGGGAACAGTCCATGACTTGGTCTCATTAAAAGCAACTTCATTTTCTCTTGGGGATTTAGATTTGAAGCTTCTCTTCTCTTCTCTTCTCTCCACAAGCTCCCTAAAAACCCAACATGATGTTATATGCTGCTTTGACTTGTTTTAATGCATTTTAAGAGAGCAAGTTTGGTGTAGTGGTTAAGGCACCAGACAAGAGACTGTGAGTTCTAACTGTGAGTGCCAACTTTAGGTACAAAGCCAGTTGAGTGACCTTGGGTCAGTCACTCTTTCTCAACCTAGAAAGAAGGCAATGACCAACCACTTCCAAATTCTTGCCAAGAAAACTGCAGGGACTAGTCCACTCAGTTGCCAGGTGTCAACACTGACTAGAAGGCAGCCCTCCAAAAATGCATTTTTTTTTCCACACCATCAAATTTTATGTGTAGTTAACAGCATATAAGTATTGTAAATAAATGCATAAATCCAACAAATCTTGAGGGCATGATATCAGAAGGCTGCATTACATAGTGGTGCACTTCTATAAATAACAGAGGTAGTCTGTTCAGTATAAAAGTGTTGGAAATGAAAGCTTTGGTCATATAAACAGTGGCCCATTTTATATTTTCTAGAGTAGGCTTCCCTTAATTTAACAAATGACCCAGCAAAGCAGCTGTGCAGAAGTTTATTATGGAAATAAGAAAAGTATGTAAATGTGTAAAATAAGGGGAAAGTGAAATGAATTCAGATATACTGTAGATCAAATTCTAAATTTATGTTTTTGGTGCTTGTTTGCTTTTCCACAAACCTTGTGGTTGAGCTCAGACATCTTTTTGCTTTTAAGAACCATGTTGTACTCATGTCTTCTTCTACTCCTACTAGTTTTTCCTCACCTATTTTGATTTTTATAGTTTTGATTTGAGTTTTAATATTTTATCATTAAACTAATTCTTTATTTTATAATTGATGATAAGCTATCTCAAGAATGTAGTTGTTGGATGATCTAAACACAGTTGTTGGATGATCAAAACATGCAGTCAAACAAATAAATCATTCCTTATTAGTCTATTAGATGGTGCTAGACTGGTGAGATGTGCCACCTGTGGTTTTTAGAGTGGTAGAAAGATCAGCATGGTGGACCCAGAGACTTGATATCATGTTCTTTAAAATACTTGGCCTGAGGAAGTGCTAAATCATTCTGGTTTGCTGCATCTTGATTGCAACAAACTGACTATTTTCTTTAAGGCTCTTTATTATGCAGAACTAATTGTTACACAAACTCATAAAAATAGAACCAAAACAACAAATGTACCAAAGCTAATGTGGTAAAAAATAAATGCTATAATCTCCATTCCATTGAGCCTTCCTGATTGTCAGATTTTGAAAATTATGTTATTTTAGAGCTTTCTTTACATATTTTAAAAGAGAATAGATACAGATGTGTAGCACAAGAACTGTGATGCTGTAAAATTAGCATCATATTCTTAATAACAACAGTAAGAAAAACAAAGTTTCACTTTTACAAGGATCTGGTGAAAGTGGATTCTAAGTTTCCTTTTTGCCAATTGTTCATAAGGCAGTCAAGAAGGTGATAACAGCCTATTTCATTTCCTGGAACAATAGCATTTGAGAAATAATTCTGACATACAATGAATTAATCATCTTTCTCCTTCTGACTATGGTAATGAGAGTGCATATTACATGTATTGTTTGAGGTAGGACTCTACCTAATGTCACCTGGCAATCACAGGGAATTGAAAATGGAAGCAAATGCCAAAGAATGACTGTAGTTAAGCAAGATGTTCTCTGACCTTTCAATCACAAAAGTACAACTTCTGGAAAAAACAAAATCTTTGGGCAACAAAATACATCTCAAACAAAGAGGAAACCAAGAAGGCAAAATGGCTGTCTGCTGAGACACTAGAAGTAGCCCAAGAAAGTAGGAAAGCAAAAGGCAACAGCGATAGGGGGAGATATGCCCAATTAAATGCAAAATTCCAGAGGTTAGCCAGAAGAGATAAGGAATTATTTTTAAACAAACAATGCGTGGAAGTGGAAGAAGACAATAGAATGGGAAGGACAAGAGACCTCTTCCAGAAAATTAGAAACTTTGGAGATAAATTCCAGGCAAAAATGGGTATGATCCAAAACAAAGATGGCAAGGACCTAACAGAAGAAGAAGAGATCAAGAAAAGGTGGCAAAAATATACAGAAGATCTGTATAGGAAGGATAACAATATTGGGGATAGCTCTGACGGTGTGGTCAGAGAGCTAGAGCCAGACATCCTGAAGAGTGAGGTTGAGTGGGCCTTAAGAAGCATTGCTAATAACAAGGCAGCAGGAGACGACGGCATCCCAGCTGAACTGTTCACAATCTTGCAAGATGATGCTGTCAAGGTAATGCATGCTATATGCCAGCAAATTTGGAAAACACAAGAATGGCCATCAGATTGGAAAAAATCAACTTATATTCCCATACCAAAAAAGGGAAACACTAAAGCATGTTCAAACTATCGAACAGTGGCACTCATTTCACATGCCAGTAAGGTAATGCTCAAGATCCTGCAAGGTAGACTTCAGCAATTCATGGAGCGAGAATTGCCAGATGTACAAGCTGGGTTTAGAAAAGGCAGAGGAACTAGGGACCAAATTGCCAATATCCAATGGATAATGGAAAAAGCCAGGGAGTTTCATAAAAACCTCTATTTCTGTTTTATTGACTATTCTAAAGCCTTTGACTGTGTGGACCATAACAAATTGTGGCAAGTTCTTAGTGGTATGGGGTTACCAAGTCATCTTGTCTGCCTCCTGAAGAATCTGTATAATGACCAAGTAGCAACAGTAAGAACAGACCACAGAACAACAGACTGGTTTAAGATTGGGAAGGGAGTATGGCAGGGCTGTATACTCCCACGCTACCTATTCAACTTGTATGCAGAACACATCATGCAACACGCTGGGCTTGAGGAATCCAAGGCTGGAGTTAAAATCGCTGGAAGAAACATTAACAATCTCAGATATGCAGATGATGCCACTTTGATGGCTGAAAGCAAAGAGGAACTGAGGAGCCTTATGATGAAGGTGAAAGAAGAAAGTGCAAAAGCTGGCTTGCAGCTAAACCTGAAAAAAACCAAGATGATGGCAACCAGCTTGATTGATAACTGGCAAATAGAGGGAGAAAATATAGAGGCAGTGAAAGACTTTGTATTTTTAGGTGCAAAGATTACTGCAGATGCTGACTGCAGTCAGGAAATCAGAAAACGCTTAATCCTTGGGAGAAGAGCAATGACAAATCTCAATAAAATAGTTAAGAGCAGAGACATCACACTGACAACAAAGGTCCACATAGTTAAAGCAATGGTGTTCCCCGTAGTAACATATGGCTGCGAGAGCTGGACCATAAGGAAGGGTGAGCGAAGGAAGATTGATGCTTTTGAACTATGGTGTTGGAGGAAAATTCTGAGAGTGCCTTGGACTGCAAGAAGATCAAACCAGTCCATCCTCCAGGAAATAAAGCCAGACTGCTCACTTGAGGGAATGATATTAAAGGCAAAACTGAAATACTTTGGCCACTTCATGAGAAGACAGGACAGCCTGGAGAAGATCCTGATGCTAGGGAGAGTGGAGGGCAAAAGGAAGAGGGGCCGACCAAGGACAAGGTGGATGGATGATATTCTAGAGGTGACGGACTCGTCCCTGGGGGAGCTGGGGGTGTTGATGACCGACAGGAAGCTCTGGCGTGGGCTGGTCCATGAAGTCACAAAGAGTCGGAAGCGACTAAATGAATAAACAACAAGAGGAATGGGACTTCCATGACTAAAATCAGGATGTTTCATTCTAGGTAGCTGTCCTCCAAGAGGATCTTCAGTGGGAAAATTTGCTAGATTGTTCCTCATGCTCAGGTTTTGACTGAGTCATCTGCTTATGAGAGGAACTGTTCTAGAAGAGAATCTGGATGGAGGCAAAGCAAATTCCCCTCCGAGTTTGGTCTGTCTCACTTCTGAATCACCTGGAGGTGTCTGGTTTGCAGCCAGTGTGATATATCAAAGGTAACATGGGAAAAAGTAAATGTGACCAATTTGAGATAACATGGGGAGCTGGTAGATACTGTAGCTGTTAGTCTTATTCCACAACACAGAAAGAGCTTAAATAGGCTTCCTTTACAAATATTTATCTTAGTTGAACATATATTATCTTGGCCTAAATAATCGCAAATGCCAGTGAAGTTTTTGATCTGTGGTTGGTGCTCCTATAATATTTGCAGATGGGATATGCTTTCTGAAAATATCTATATATTTGGGGGAACCAAAGAACAATAGTGGGAAAGGATGCTTCACACAGAAAATGGTGCTTTTCCATTCTTTAGAAACAAATTCATTTGCATAACACTGAATTATATTTGGTTGCATCTTCAGGCCTAGCCTTCTTCTTATGGTTCTCTTTCATGCTTAGGCTTTCTCTCTCCAAATATACAAAGGCCACAACAAGGAAATGTCTAGGCATTGTGGATGAAGAAAATGGCAGCAGTAGAAAGCAGCCAAACCTAGTTCACATGGCAAAGATTTATTTATTTCCAAGACCTGGATCTGGGGTCCATCACTTAGAGTAACTTACTACCAATCCAAATGTCTGAAGTCCTGCTAAGATTTCCTTTCCTTTGGCTTTGTTAGAACCTCCTAATGTGTGACATATGGAAGATCTCCTACTGCTTGGCACTTATTGGAAGCCCTCTATCTTCTCATCTTCCTTTGCTTCTAATACCCATCCAGAGTCCCAGCTTGATGCCATTAAAGAGGGGGGAAACCTGACACTACTAATTGGTTCAATTAGAGCTACTGCTGTTAAAAAGCAATCATGATTACACATGTTAAAAACAAAAACATTATTGTCAGGTTAATGGAGGAAAAGACAAACTCACTGCCTTTATATGGCAAAACCAAACATATTACAAAGTGCTGTAGATCTGTTTACATAATCAGGGAAGATGTCTGCTTTCTCAAAAAGAGAGGTAGTCTCTGGAACAGCTTGCATAGCAGGAGAATTGCTCCTTAACATATTGTTCTAGAGAAAACAGCCATATCTATACACCCTCCTGGCCTCACTACACCTGTTCCTTTCTTACAAGAGTGAAGAAGCAAATTATCAGTTTATTCTGGGTTTGGGCACAGGTAGTGTCATGAGTACTGATGGTGAGCAGGAAGGGGCCCCTATCCAGGGGGGAAAATGCATGTGTAGTACTGAGGAGTTAAGCAGCCATTCAAAGAGACACAGATCAGACTCGCCTTAACTTTCGGGGTTTATCTGTATGGGTTTTTCCCATGCTTCTTCAGTTTGTTAGGATTTTCTGTCTAATGTAGCAGTAATAAACACTAGAGACCTATTCCTTGTCTCAGCGTGGTTCCTGACTGTTAGGATAGGTAGTCCTTCAACTTCTCTACAGGTAGTCCTTGCTTAGCAACCACGATTGGACCAGCAACTCTGTTGCTAAGCGCCGTGGTTACTTAGTGGAAAATCACATGACAGCAATGGGCTTATGACCTCACTTCCCCTTCAGTTGTTAAGCGAAACATCATGTGAGCATGACTTATGATTTTACTTCTGCCTTCTCTATTAACTTTGCTTGTTACAAGCCAGTTGTGAAGCATACAAATGGTGATCATGTGACTGAAGGATGCTGCGATGGTTGTAAATGTGCGCTGGTTGTGAAGCACGCAGATGGTAATAAGTTGACTGTGGGACACTGCAATGGTTGTAAATGTGAGGATTGGTTGCAATGTTTTTTTTTTTATACCATCATAACTTCGAATGATCACTAAATGAGGCAGTCAGTAAGCAAGGACTACTTGTAATAAATTGGATGATTTCTCTAACTTTCTCCAACAGAAGAAGAAGTTCTCCAATCATTTCTCGGGACAGAACCTCCCCTAAACTATGGTAGTAACATTGCTCCTGAAAAACCCCATGGGAGCAATCATGAAATTTCTCTTGAGATTTAATTTTAAAGAGTATATATAGTCTATGAAGCTCCACACTGCAGAAGAGAAGACCATATGATGAAACACAGAACTTTAACACACAACCCTTGGTACATCTTAACTAAATCACTGCAAAAAGTCACAGTCTATCCTTGAGAGGTTCTCAAAAACATCTTCTTGTTTGAAAGAATTACTAAAAAAACCTTCTTCTCTTTCATCAAACTGAATGAATACTGCTAGGAAGAAAAATATAAGTAACTTGCTCTTCTTAGTACTAGGTTATCCACCGTAAATTGAATTAGGGAATTCTTTTAGAACTCTGTAATATAGAAAAGATCAAAGAACTGAAGATCAACAAGAGGTTAGGAGCCGCTATCTTGTTTGTCTCATGGGATAAGGAACAAATGTTTTTTCTTCCTAGAGAGAGAAGACCATTATTGATAAGGCATAGCATTTGGAGATCTAAGAATTCTGGCTTTTCATTATACCTACTTCGACCTCTTCTTCAAGAAGATCAACTACTTTTGGGCCAAGAATTTTGGATATAATATGCTGGAGCAATGGGAGAACATGTGGAACAAAGGTTTGGAATTTACTTTGAATTAGAACTTAAAAAGAGAATTTTTATAAAATGATGTATCGCTGGTATTCAACTCCTGATAAGTTGTCAAAAATGTACAATGGAGTAACAAATGTTTGTTGAAAATGTTCTCTTGGTGAAGGAACTTTTCATCATCTTTGGTGGACTTGTGAGAAGGCCAAAAAATTCTGGGATCAAATATGTCTTAATATTCAAAAGATTCTCAAAGTGGACTTACAAAAACAACAACAACCCAGAACTGTTTCTCTTGGGACTGATGGAGAAACAGCTCAAGAACAACGTGAGACGTTGCTTTTATACATGATTACAGCAGCAAGACTTTTATATGCACAAAGATGGAAAAACCCACAAATTCCTGCAATGGAGGAATGGATGGTTAAATTGATGGAACTGGCCCAAATGGCAAAGTTAACAGCATTGATAAGAGAAAATACCGTGTCTGGATTTCTCTCCATTTGGTAAGCAGTTTTAGACTATTTGCTCATGTCAGAAAAAAATGAAGTTTTGATTTTGGATTTTAATGATTAAATGGTTTGATTTTATAGAAATAATGTTACTAAGGTTTAACTAATGGTAAGAGATTGTATTTGTAAATGCATTTATATCTGTATTGGAGAAGGTTGGAAGTAATTTTTTGTTTCTGTTTTCTCTCTATTTTGCACTTTTATAGTTTTACTTTTTTCTTTAGTTCTGTACTAGCTTTTCTATATTCTATATTTTGTATTTTAACTATACTCTGAAAATTAATAAAGTTCTTTAAAAAAAATCAACTACTTTTGAGATATACCAAGCCAGCCTTCCCCAGCCTACTACCCTCTTAATAATCATAATAAAATATCCAAAATACAGCACCAACTAATAATAACAAACCAAACAAACAAAAGGGAAACAGAAATTATAAACAATATAAGCATATCAAATATTAAACATTGTAAATTGTTTACAATTTAATTTAAAAAAGAATGAGACTGTATTGTCCTAACATGTCAAGAAAAATGTACTGCATTATTTTTTGATTGGTAGAAAAGATTGCCCTTTCAAACTAGGTAAATATACATCTCCTTAATCCAGTCCTTAATATCTTGAATAGTAATACTTTTTCTATTTATCAAAATAATTCTGTCAGCAATTTCCCACATTCAGTATAGACAAGTAACAAATTACACATTTTTGGAATGTAATTCAACCTAACATTAACATTTTTTTTAACATTAAGAGATTTCCCCATAGATCTACTTGAATATTGTTCCAAAAAGATGCCAATAATGTACAAGACCAAATTATATGAGTCAATGACCCTCATGTTTTTTACATTGCCAGAAGTTGTTCTTATTTGCTATAATTAGCATTTCACCTTCTAGTGTACCACATTCCATATTTGGAAATATTTCACCGACATTGTCTGGTTTCTGCCAAATCTACACAGTTGATGGAGACTTGCTGGTTGGGACAACCAACACACATTTGGTCCACATAGTTTGGCGGTCTGTTAGCAGTCAAACATTTGGTCTTCCAGGTGTGCATTGTGTGCAGCTAGCCAGAAGCTCTGGAATCTGATAGGTCAACTAGATGTTATGAAAGTCACATTTAAATTTATACCCAGTTCGAAAACACACATGCTTCATACTGAAAATCAGGCCAGAAAAGAATGTTATTTTTGGCACAAAATATTACCTGCTGTTCTATATCTTCATTCATTTTCACGGCTTCTGCCTATTTCAATATAACCACTCGGTGCCTTTTCCTAAATAAATCATGCTGTGATGACATTTTGAGCTTACAATGCTCTGTAAAAATATTGTGGAACATGTATGGAGCAATTTTGGCATCTGAAAGAATTTCACAATAGCAATATATTCCGCTGCCTTGTCTCAGTCCTGTTTCCTGCTTTGTCTACTACAGTATAAGTCACTAGTTATTATTCTCCAGCATTTTGCTTCTCTAAGCTATTCTCTTATCCCTCCCAGCTTTACATCGATCTATTTTTCTCATTGCATATAATCTTCTCCCACCCAACATATGCAGTATCTTTATCCAGTATGATATCCTCCGCCGTGTTTCCTTTCATTTCAGATCCCTTTGTTCCATTGTTTGAACTTAGCTCCTTCCAATGAATTCAGTCACCTGTCAAAATTCCAAGGACAAAAGAGGAGGACTGTGCTCTCATTTGAAATAGTTCTTAATGTCCTAGGAGCAAGCTTTCCATAACTCTCAGACGTTGAGTAAAGACCACACCTGGTTGCAGAAAGAGTAGTATTATCTTAGGTAAGGCAGCTGCTATTGCAGAATGACTAGATGACAAACTCCTCTGTTTATATGTATCCAACCTGTGTGGTTGCTGCCATTTCATCAATTTACCTCAGGCTGCTGAGTATATACCGTAGGTCAGTTTCTGCCCACCTGCTTTTCAAACTTTAATCCCCAGATCTCCAGATAGAGCATGGAAAGAATTTTGCTTGAAACCTAGAGAGCTGGTATCAGTCACTGTCAATATAACTACTCTATTTTGACCAATGGTTTCATTCTGAGAAAATCAGAGACATTTTGCTGTTTGAAATGAAGCGTAAAAATCACATACCCACCCTGCCCCCAGTGGTGTGCTGAAAAACCAGATGGACTAGCAGTTGAATCTGGATTTCAGCATGAATAGCAAGATGCTACAGGCAGGAAACTATCCACCCTACATCTGCAGGCAGAAGGACAGATTAAAGGGAAAAAAGCAGAATGAATAGTATACTCTACACTGTGTTTCCACTAATACTTACTATCTGCTATGCTTCACTTGCTCTGGTTAATAGTAGGCCTGCCCTTGGCTCAGTGTTAATCAACCTGCCATCTTCAGCTTTCAGATGTATTTTTCTGTTGTAGAAGTGACCTCCCTTCCAGAATGATATGATTATTCATAGCATAAAAACACATCTAGAGGTGTAGACAGTAAGGAATACAGCTCTGACAGAAATATACAGGAACTGTTACCTAGGCAAAAAGGGTTGAAATGATTTTTAAATCCAGAACAACAAGATAAGATTCAGAAGCAGCTCAGGCAGATGCTGCCCTGATTCACTGGAATATAAGGAGGAGGAAGAGGAACAGCACCATCAGACTTGCAAGATTCTGTCACTATAGCCAATCTCAAAAAAAGTAGTTTTTGCCTTCCTGTGGAGTTGATTTCCTGGTCTGGTCTACCTAATGAGGCTGACAGGAAGCCAAATAATGCAGTAAGAAGCCCTTTTATGTGCCCAAACCACTGTGAAAACAGTTGTACTGCAGTGGCAACTATGCCAGTAATAATATGTGTACAGAGTCCTGAACTCAGATGCACTTATGTCTGAGTAAACATGATCTAAATCAGGCCATTGCCCTGTGTACCAAACTGTAGACTAGAGATGCTTGTGCTCAACAGGGATCTGCAGGCATCTCCAGCCTTTTCAGGCTTGTGGTCACATCTGGAATTTTCAGAGAGTGTTGTGGCAGCTCTCACAAAATGACTACCACCGTAAAGACAGCCAGTCAGAAAGCACTCATTTCCCCAAAGACAAAGTGTTAAGACTAAAAGGAAAAGAAACTTGTTTAAAGACATAAATTCAAGACATGGCTGAGCTCCCAGATACAGAACCTCTATTTCGAACTCTCATTTTGATGTCAGCACAGAAAAGCATTTGGTCAAGAAACTCTGAGGTGGTAACTGAATTCCAAATGTACCTTGTTGTCTCCACACCCACCTGGCCCTCGCAAGCTGTAGTAACGAAAAGAAGGGCAAGAAGTCTGGCAGACACCAGAGCATTATATTATGGACACCTGAGATATCATGTGAAGTTAGTGTGATGTACACTGTGTGGGGCATAGATCCATTTGCACCAAGAGACATGGGAAAGTATGTCTTCAGTCTGTTCCTTGAAATAAGTGCAAACAAGTGAAATTCAATTGTTAACCAAATTTAGTGTAGCAAAATCTTTCTTGTCATTCCCTTGGGTTATTTGTCTTTTGGAATTCTGGGACATATTAGTCTACAGGAGAGATAAAAAACTGCTGTTCTCTTTCACACATATATCTAAATGCAAGTAACACTCTGTTAAAATATTCATTTATGAAAGGTTACAACATCTGGCTCATATGAGAAACCACTGTAGGTGCACTACCTTAGAAGGAAATTCAATCTGCTACCGAAGAGAGTAGAACATTACTTACATGAAATGTATTTGAGTTGGCCGAGACTTATTTGAGACTGATGGAGAAGCAGGAATGTCTGGCTGTCTGGCATGCCTAAGGAAACAAGGTTTATTGCAAGATGAGAAAATGGGCTTTCTAAAATCAGTTATCTCAGATTCTCAGTATTGATCTGCAGTTGAAAATGAATATTTAATCTAGAAAAGCAAAGACATTTATTGTTTAAATTCAGTCTTCTTTCCAGTCACTAGAATTCCTGATTAGTTGGTTAGTTAGTTGCTTAAAGCAAATCCCCATTAAAGCAGGAGTCATGCCAGAATAATAGTGGGTATGTGGGCTGCTGTTGTAGTTTAATTAGGCAGCTACCAAACTAATTGCATTTTTCATTAACAATAAAGAGCTAAAAGCAAGAAATTACTTTTCAGCATTCCCCTAATCTGACCAGATGCAGAATTTACTTTCTCAAGTGGGGACAAAGTTCTGAGATAGAAACGCAGCTGCCTGTTTGGTACGTGAGCTGAACGAAAGTCTACAATTTTTTTTAAAAAAAGTTATTCTGAGCATTAGTGTTTTCTCTAATCACTAATATATGAAGGACTGCACAAGATAATGCTACAAATGTGGTTTTAAGCACCCAGTTGAGGAAGATGTGTCTAACTTTTCATTCAGAAGTTGGTTTTTTTTCAAGTAAATAGCTATAGAGGTCTTCAGTGGACAGCTTGTATACAGAAAGAGTATAAATTCAGGGAAAGGCCCATCTCTCAACAAACGGTTAGTTCTTCAAGGTCACAGAAACAGACAGAGCAAGGCTTTCAGGAATGCTACTATTTTGTTGCAGAGTATAATAACAGAATCTTGAAAGCCTGCCAGAGTTTCCCTCTGCCCTTTCCTATACAAAGAGAATCCAGGCAGGGCAGTCCTGAGTTTCTTATGCCTACCCCTTTCCAAGGACTGAGTTGTCTTATCTTGCCTTAACTGTTCCTGTATACCTTCCTCAAGGATATCCACACATAGCACCACACGTTTTAATATGGGGTAGCGGTTGCAGTGTTGGACTGGCATAAGAGAGACCAATGGCATCTGCATAGGGAATCAGGTGGGCTAGGCTGAAGGAAACCCCATTGCACCATTGTGGCATGAACCCTGCCCTTTTGTGCATTGTGACATCACTTACATGTCCAAAAGGGGCAGAGCTTGCGGGCAACTCTTTCATCACTCTGATGAAAACTAAAGTGAGACCTAAGTTCGAGTCCACCCACAGCTATAGAAACTCACCAGGTGACTTTGTGCCAAGCCATCCTCTCTCAGTTCAACCTACCCAACAGGGTTGTTGTGGAGGAAAATGGAAGAGTGGAGTGTTTTGTATACTGCTGTGAGCTACTGAAGGAAAGGCAGGGTATACAACATAGAAAATTAATTAATTAAAAATGAGTTATGTTTAACGGTAAGAAAATGTGCCAGATATTTGATAATCCTGGAATCTGGCAAGAATGATCTACCTCATCCCTATGCCATTTTACTGGGTGGGAGTGTTTAAAGGATTTTCCCTGCAATCACTTTTAAATCGTTAGATGTGTAAATTATGGCAGAATGATGCATTGTTTATAAGTTATGGTGGTGAATAGTAGTCATGAGAACAACTTGGAAAGACTACTTATATGTCTTATTTGAAACATTATTTTGGTGTTTTCCCGTAAAGGCAATTCAAATGGTTCGAGTCAGAAATGATATTCAGTGGATATAAATGAGTTAGCAACGGATGCTTTATCAGTTACAGCCATATCATTTCTTCCAGGATGTATGAAATTAATAGCTACTGTTTCAAAAACCTCGTTGGAAGTTTGTAGAACATGGAAACAACTTCTGTATTCAGCATTCCAGAGAACAAAACGGAGTACTTCAGGAGGGTGTTTGGGCTGTGAATCTTGGCTGGTTTACTGTGGTTTGGTTTATATAATTTAAAATTCAGTGCTTATTTAAAAGGGTTGTGGTTATTGTAATTACACAGTTTTATTGTGTATTGTTTTGTGGGTATTTTATCTTTGTGAATGAGAATCCCTTGGGATTGTGGTGGTCATAACTGTGATAAATAAATAAATAGTTTCATATCTGTCTTCTCTTTTCCCATTGCTTAAGGATGAGGATAATTTTTTTTCAAGGAACAGGAAGAAAAAGGTGCTTATAGAATCAAAGGTTGAATTATATGTAGCATTTCCAATTTCCAAATATATTTTCATTTCCAAAAAGATTTTCCAAAAGGAATGGACACAGCACCAGCCTGGTTTCAAATAATCAAGTTCAATCATCCTTCCTATAATATATATACACTATATTGGTCAAGACAATCAACAGTATTTGAAGAAATGTAGATACTTACTTTCTGTAACAATAGGAGAATCCATTCAGTATTATAACAAAGATACTAAATTTTTAAAAATTTTGGGGGGGCAATTTGGGTATTGAACTGAACCGCACAGGAATTGTTTGTTGCACAAAATCCCTTTTCCATCTATTTCAGAAAATCACCAAGAACTGACCATAACAAGAATCCATAAGGAATATTATACTCCATTAAGATTTCAGTATCTTTAATGGAAATGCCTAGTTACTCAGTGCTATTCACTGAACATTTTTGAAGGAAATCGGAAAAGTCACTCAACAGTCAAGAGCTGATATTTCTCTGTATTTCCTAATACATATAAATCCATCTATCATAAGAAATGGATTTAGTTCCTATTGTTCATCACTTTGGTTTGTTACTCTAAAACACTGGATGACCAAGGACTTCTCTTGTTAGATGAGTGTTATAAAATACCTTTATTGAAAAAGTAATACAGCAAACAAAGAGATTTGAAGAACTCTACAGTGAAAAATACTGTATTAAATTTGACCTCAACATTGAATAACCTTTTTATTAATGAATTTGCATTGTCTATACAAATGTTCTAGACAAGAACACTGAGTATGGATATTTAAAATGTTTGTGTTGCCAAGATTACATAAGAATTCAAATGTATCTCTATGCATATATACAGTTAATATTCCTTTTTTAAAAACGGTTTTGGTTAGTTGATGCTGTTTTATTGGAAAAGGCTGAATAAAAATAGGAACTGAGTAGCTCATATTGTAATTGTTTTCTTAGTTTTTTGTTTTTCCATTTTGCAGAAACAAAGAGGTGAACAAAGGAAATACTAATTTTCCCTTTTTGGAAATGTTTAAGCCAATTTGAGCTGAGACAAACCCAGTCTACATTTGAAGCCAGCCTGAAAAAGGCTCAACATAGTTTTCCTAAAAGCAACAGCATTCCCTCTTATTATTTTCTCTCTTTTAAAAGATGGATAGGAGTGATATCAAAATAGAGTGGTGAAAGCAAAATAGAGGACCTAGGACCAATCCTTAATATTTGTCTCCAAACTGATTAGAAACCCTTTATGAGCACTTTTTGAATATAATTTTTCAGCCCACTATATATCCATTTAATTGTTCTATTATCCACTCTAAACTTAACTAGCTTGTCAATCAGAAAGTCATGCTTTACTCTGTCCAACTCTTTGATGAAGTTAAGACATATTATGTCTTTAGCATTCTCTATTAGGCAAGTTCTTTGATCAACAATGGGATAATGTTAGTCTGGAAAAAAAATGTTGTTGACAAGTCCATGCTGACTTCTGATAATTATCACATTATTTCTAAATGCTTACATTTAGGACCTCTTTCTTACCTGCTCTAGAGTCTTCCCTCACAGGAGACTGGAATGCTAAGGTGGGCAGTCAGATGACACCTGGAATTACAGGTAAGCATGACCTGGGAGAACAAAATGAAGCAGGACATAGGCTGATAGAATTTTGCCAAGACAACTCACTCTGCAAAACAAACACTCTCTTCCAACAACATAAGAGACGGCTTTATACATGGACTTCACCAGATGACAACACCCAAATCAGATTGACTACATCCTTTGCAGCCAAAGGTGGCGGACATCTATACAGTCGGTAAAGACCTGGAGCTGACTGTAGTTCAGATCACAAACTTCTTATTGCACAGTTTAGGATCAGACTAAAGAGATTAGGGAAGACCCACAGATCAGCTAGATATGAGCTCACTAATATCCCTAAGGAATATGCAGTGGAGGTGAAGAATAGATTTAAGGGACTGGACTTAGTAGATAGGGTCCCGGAAGAACTATGGACAGAAGTTTGCAACATTGTTCAGGAGGCGGCAACAAAATACATCCCAAAGAAAGAGAAAACCAAGAAGGCAAAGTGGCTGTCTGCTGAGACACTAGAAGTAGCCCAAGAAAGAAGGAAACCAAAAGGCAACAGCGATAGGGGAAATATGCTCAATTAAATGCAAAATTCCAGAGGCTAGCCAGAAGAGATAAGGAATTATTTTTAAACAAGCAATGTGCGGAAGTGGAAGAAGACAATAGAATAGGAAGGACAAGAGTCCTCTTCTAGAAAATTAGAAACATTGGAGATAAATTCCAGGCAAAAATGGCTATGATCAAAAACAAAGATGGCAAGGATCTAACAGAAGAAAAAGAGATCAAGAAAAGGTGGCAAGAATATACAGAAGATATGTATAGGAAGAATAATAATATCGGGGATAGCTTTGACGGTGTGGTCAGTGAGTTAGAGCCAGACATCCTGAAGAGTGAGGTTGAATGGGCCTTAAGAAGCATTGCTAATAACAAGGCAGCAGGAGACGACGGCATCCCAGCTGAACTGTTCAAAATCTTGCAAGATGATGCTGTCAAGGTGATGCATGCCATATGCCAGCAAATTTGGAAAACACAAGAATGGCCATCAGACTGGAAAAAATCAACTTATATCCCCATACCAAAAAAGGGAAACACTAAAGAATGTTCAGACTATCGAACAGTGGCACTTATTTCACATTCCAGTAAGGTAATGCTCAGGATTCTGCAAGGTAGGCTCCAGCAATTCATGGAGCGAGAATTGCCAGATGTACAAGCTGGGTTTAGAAAAGGCAGAGGAACTAGGGACCAAATTGCCAATATCTGCTGGATAATGGAAAAAGCCAGGGAGTTTCAGAAAAACATCTTTTTCTGTTTTATTGACTATTCTAAAGCCTTTGACTGTGTGGACCATAACAAATTGTGGCAAGTTCTTAGCGGTATGGGGATACCAAGTCATCTTGTCTGCCTCCTGAAGAATCTGTATAACGACCAAGTAGCAACGGTAAGAAAAGACCATGGAACAACGGGCTGGTTTAAGATTGGGAAAGGAGTATGGTAGGGTTGTATACTCTCACCCTACCTATTCAACTTGTATGCAGAACACATCATGTGATGTGCTGGGCTTGGGGAATCCAAAGCTGGGGTCAAAATTGCTGGAAGAAACATTAACAATCTCAGATATGCAGATGATACCACTTTGATGGCTGAAAGCGAAGAGGAACTGAGGAGCCTTATGATGAAGGTGAAAGAAGAAAGTGCAAAAGCTGGCTTGCAGCTAAACCTCAAAAAAACCAAGATTATGGCAACCAGCTTGATCGATAACTGGCAAATAGAGGGAGAAAATGTAGAAGCAGTGAAAGACTTTGTATTTCTCGGTGCGAAGATTACTGCAGATGCTGACTGCAGTCAGGAAATCAGAAGATGCTTAATCCTTGGGAGGAGAGCAATGACAAATCTCAATAAAATAGTTAAGAGCAGAGACATCACACTGACAACAAAGGTCCACATAGTTAAAGCAATGGTGTTCCCCGTAGTAACATATGGCTGTGACAGCTGGACCATAAGGAAGGGTGAGCGAAGGAAGATCGATGCTTTTGAACTGTGGTGTTGGAGGAAAATTCTGAGAGTGCCTTGGACTGCAAGGAGATCAAACCAGTCCATCCTCCAGGAAATAAAGCCAGACTGCTCACTTGAGGGAATGATATTAAAAGCAAAACTGAAATACTTTGGCCACATAATGAGAAGACAGACACCCTGGAGAAGATGCTGATGCTAGGGAGACTGGAAGGCAAAAGGAAGAGGGGCCGACCAAGGGCAAGATGGATGGATGATATTCTAGAGGTGACGGACTCGTCCCTGGGGGAGCTGGGGTGTTGATGGCTGACAGGAATCTCTGGCATGGGCTGGTCCATGAAGTCACGAAGAGTCGGAAGTGATTGAATGAATAAACAACAAGATTCTTCCCAGACTGATGCTTAAGGACTGGTCTATAGTTTGCTGGATATTCCTTCATACATTTCCTTTCCTTAAGTCATCTGGCACTTTACCAGTTTTCCAGGGTACCAGAAAGATACTACATAACAGTTTGTCCAGACCATCAACTTCTTCCTTAAGTATCCTAGGATGCAATTTAACTGGGGATTTAAACTAATTCAAAATAAAATGGTATTCCATGTTCCTATTAATCTCCAGGTGGAATCCTGCCTCTTCATCCTACCCTTCATAAAGTTCTAGTGAAACAAATCCTTCTTTTATTGGAAAAGGCTGAATAATAATAGGAACTGAGCAGCTCTGCCGTTTGTTATCTTTTGGTATTTTGCTGTCTTCAGCGAGCAGCTGCTTCTTTTATTTTCCTTTTCTTTTGAACATATCTAAGGAAGCCTGTTGTTGTAGTTATTCTTAGCAACCTTTGCTAGTCTCAGCTTATTCTGACCCTTTGCTTTCCTGACACCATCTCCACAATTCTGGGCTACCTGTGTGTATTTTTACTTTGTGTCCTGCACTAGTTCAGTTTCCTGTATGTGTTATTTTTGGCTTTTAGTTAGTCACTAAGCTTTTTGCAGACCCATGTTAGTTTCTTCCACTGCTATGCTCTGACATGATGTTCTCTTTATTGGGCTTATCTCCCTTTATGGAAGCCGAATGCATTGGGATCAACCTGCTTCAGTGTATTGCTTTGATACCACCATGTCCAAGATCAGCTACCCATTGACCAACACATCTTTGAATGCCTTTCATCATGCTAGCTAGGATGGTCATGCCCACACTGACATCTAGAGTCAGAGATGTGGATTCAAGAAAGTGGGAGAGCTGTGAGGAACCCCAGAAATTTCCTTCTAGAATTTTATTTATTTATTTTATTGGATCTAGAACAGGGTTTCCCAAACTGTGAGGTGTACTTCCCTTGGGGAGGTGCAGACAGAGCCCAGGGGAGGTACGAAGAACATTTTATTACATTGTTACAATAAATTCACCTTTCCTAAAGTTTCACTGTATGTTTTTATTGTTCATTTGTGTTCATTTCGGTGTTTGGATTCTTAGGGGAGGTACATTAAGGGAGGTGTGATGGCAAAAGGTTTAACCCCTTATTTAGAGGCTGCCCAACTTCCCCAAACTCCAGGTAGCTTACATTTCAAAAGTAAAGAACAATAAAATGAAAGAAAAAAAGCCATTCATGTCCAGAACAAACAACCCAATACATCAAAAGAAAACGAAGAGATACTCAACAGCCACAATGTACCCAGGCCTGGGAGTAAAGCCAGATTTTCAACAGCTTGCAAAACAGCTGCAGGGGGAGAGCCATACAGATCTCTGGCAAGATGCTGTTCCAAGGGTAGGCACCACAATGGGTAGGATCTGCTGCCCATTGATTTATTGCATCTCTACAAGTTACATGTTTCCGGGGAAGAATCAGGAAATCTATCCTCCATCTAGTCAGTACTCACAGAGCACATTGTGGAGCTGTGATTGACAACTTTCAGAGGCCTACAGAAATGTTTTCTAATGGCAATCTTATCTTTAAGAAACTGCTCACATTAATATCTTTTAGTAGCCGGTTTAAACTTTTAGATATATTCCCAGTTTTAACACACAAGTCTTTCTCTGACTTTGGTGATCTGTAGAGAAGAAAGAAACCACAAATTCCTGAAATAGATATCAGAGTGATTTATTCAATAAGTCAAGTTAGTGAATAAGCATAAGTGATACAGAAGAACTAAGCAAACCTCCTTCACAGTCCTGCCTCTATCAGGTCTTAAATCTCTTTTAATTCCTCTGCTGGGAGTCTTGATAAACTATTTACATCATCTTTTGCCTTTTCCAGCTTTCTCATTTTTTGAGCAAAAAAATAATAATCATATAACTAAAGCCAAGAAGCTTTTGTGCATCTTTTGAAGTTTGACCCAATGTTGAACTCTCCATCTTTATTCCAAATGCTTCATTTTAAATCCTGCTTTTAAGGCAATGCCAAGCAGTAATCAATACACAGTGCTCAATAACATCTCTAATTTACTTTTGGAAGGCATTATCCTCCTCTCCTTGTTAGACATTATCCTCCAGGGCCATTCTAGTTTGGATAGCAGGAGAATCTGGTTCTTTCAAACTGGACTTTCCCTAAGTCACCAAGCCAATCCATGGCTAGGAGATTTGGATCAGCACAAACAGTAGCTGATGATGGTGGACCAACTGCTGATGAGCCAGCTCTTTCTTCGCTATTTCTTGGTGTAAGCCTTCCTATACCTGTCAGATGTTGTTCAGGCTCCCTTTGAACACAGATTTAGCTTTATTTTGGAACAGAAACCCAAAAGTTTCTGGAGTGAGCACAAAGCCAGAGCAAATTTTAACAAGTGTCTAAATTCACTTGTCTGCCAAAACTCAGCTCCTCCCCATCCTACATTAATGAGGATCATTGATGATTTTTTAAAATGTTACCTGGTGACAATTGATGGGAACAGAGAGAAACAAAGCTGGGACAAGCCACCAACCCCTATCCTTAGCATGTCCCACACAGTATAATTAAGAACACAACACAACCACTTGGTGGCAGAAGGAGGATCAGCAGTGAATATAGTTTTCTGTTGGTTCTAGAACTGGTGGCTTTTCCTAACTCAGCCATGAGGAAAAGCCCTCCATTCCCCTCTGATGTATGGCTTTTGCTGTCAGAGATCGTTTAGCATAAATGGAATAGATGAGTAAGGACCATGATCATATTCCATGTGACTGGTGATTACCCATACTTCCAGGTCCAAATTATATTATTTTACAGATAATATTCATTAGAATGATTTGACATAAGACTACATTGTAGTCTTGTGAGCCCCTTTATCATTTCTTGTACAGATTGAATGATAGCATGGATAATGTGCTAATGACAACTACATAATTAATGACATAATCCTCTATTTGGATGGCACAATTTGACCTAGAAGAAAAGTATCCAACATTTTTCGGAATATTATGTGATTTGTTCCTTATTCAAAGAGAACTGAAATATTTCTTTGAGTCTATCATTAAAGGCGTTTGTAGTGGAATGTTTATGATACAGTACATTATTCTCTGGTATATTATAAAAACAAAAATAGGAACACATATCAACTTGGTATCTAACACCAATAAAAAAATTAACTCTAATGACCCTAGCTGGCTAATTGCCTTTCAGCTTCCAGAGATTTCAACAGCAACTAATCAGATTGACTTCTGTGTTTCATCAGGCAAACGGTTATAAATTTGTTTATGATATTCACAGGAAAGGGAGCATCAAATGTAAACATGCTCTGTTTTGAAATTTAATTAGTTGATTAATTTTATATACCTACAACTGCTCTCATTTTTTAAAAAAATAACGATTATAAAGTTATTTTGATGCTATTAGAAATCTCTCGTTTTCTTTCTCTTACTAAAAAGAGAAAGAAACTCTTTCTCTTACTAAAAACTTCTAAAAAGAAGTTCACACTTTCTGTCTGGGATAAAATGGGTAGTACCATGGACCTACAGTTTCAGTGAAAGTTGTATGTTGTACATAATTTTTAAGTGAACAGTGTTCCATGAGGGCATACAATCTTTGTGATCCTTTTTTATCCTAAAAGTGTAATGCAATGAATTTTGCATTACACTTTTAGAATAGAGCTGGAGATTTCATTCTACTTGGATTTTGACTGAACTTACTCAATACATTTGAATATGGAAGATGTGTCCCATCTGATTACAAGGCATAGAATGCTGAGATATAGAACCTATTGGAAAGGATTATGGCATATTGTTTTGCATGAATAAATTGCCAGATGCTGCCCCTGGCAACTTCACTGAGATGATTAGATTGGAGATGGGGAAGAAAAAGCTAATCAAGAGAAACAATACCCCTACATTTTTGTAGGCCAGCATGAGGTCAAGCAAAGAGGGGGCATTTTCAGGAGATGCACCCCACCAAATTGTGAATGTTTTGATTGCATTTAAGGCTAGTATGAACATAAAATGGTAGTGTCAAGTAGTCCTAAAATGCTCCCATAAATACTGCCTTCTAGAGTTATCTGGATTACTGCAGATTAGAACCAGAATTAGAATCAATCTTCCAATGTGCAGTAATTCAGACAAATTCTAGATGGTATGGAATCATTTTACAGAAGTACCAGTCTGCTGAGATGTCAGTAGTCCTGTCCGAGAAATGGAAGACTGGTACACCTTTTCCAAACACCTCTTCCAAAAAGAAGCCTGCTTGAGTGACTAGAAGAACTGATTTGAAATACTGTTTGGGGTTATTTTTGTTTAACTGCAGCCCTTAAATCCTGAACCAGGGGGTGGAAATCATGTAATCGTTTCTAAAAAGTCCAAGCAGTAGGAATATTGATCTCTCAATCTCCTGGAAAAGATCAAT
This sequence comes from Candoia aspera, assembly GCF_035149785.1. Taxonomy (NCBI): domain Eukaryota; kingdom Metazoa; phylum Chordata; class Lepidosauria; order Squamata; family Candoiidae; genus Candoia; species Candoia aspera. The sequence continues at coordinate 208,188,799 of NC_086154.1, read as the reverse complement.
ATTCCCATCACAAATTCAAGGAGTTGTATTTTTTCTTAGAAATGCTGCAGTGAAGCTAAGCACTTGGGCATAGTGGGAGAGAGGGCTGTTCTATCAGATCTTTTAAGGGGCAAATACCTTTTGTGCCACCTGGAACTCAGCAGACCATAAATTATGATGACATCATCATGAGGCTCCTGATCCATGCACCCTAGATTATTCACTTGGGAATTTTTGTGTCAGGATAATAGCGGAATCACAACTCTCACAACAGAACACCTAGCTGACTTCAGGCTGCCTCAGCAGAAGGCCAGCAGTGATGTGGAGGTGATGTTGTAAGTGTGTGTCCTCTACAAATGGTGGATATTTTCCTATTGCAGGATGTGTGGATGAGCCCTGACCCTATCTCAAGCATTCATTAATTCATTTTGCAGTGTGCATCATAAAATTCTACACTGAATTCTGATATATGTAGTTTTAATTATGGCATTTTTCTTACCACTGTCCTACACTACAATTTCTGAGCTGAGACATAGAAACTGCAAAAGACATTCAGGTACCTTGCAATATATGAAAAAAATCAGAAAAGCAACTCTCTGCTCACCCATGCATTATATTCAGATGGTAGGACTTTAGAGCTTGCATGTTGTATAGCTGAACCCTAACTCCCAATCCAAAGGGGCTGGATTTGTAGAATGTCCTGAACAAGATCCCAAACTAAATCAGATTGTTTTTTGACCAGAGGAACCATTTGCCTAGACCATTTCTGCAGCATTTCCAAAGTTCCCATCAACTTTTGTAAGTCTAATTTGATTGAGATTCTGTGGCTGAGACAAGTACTGGTAGGCTGATGCAAATAGTCACCCTGAGTGGAGAACCGTTTTGTCATGCACTGCCTACCGCAGAGTAAAACACAGACGCTGATTCCTAGGAGAGCAGGTTCTGGTTTATTTCACACGTAGTGTCAGTTGCGAAAAAAGCTGAGAGTGAGAGGAGCGCGCCGGTGCGGGGTTTAAATACCCCGCGCCGGTCAGCGCCCCCTCACCCTGGGTTACGTCACCCCCCCTTTGTCCTGCATGCTGTCTTTGCCGGTAGGTGAAGGGTTGCGAGGCCCCATCTGGTGACCCGGGATCGCCCATCATCGGTTTCCTCATTCAGCCGGTGATTGCTGTCAGCTGGGCGATCTCCGTTGAGCTTGTGCTAACGGCTTGGGTGTGCCTCGCGATCCGCCTAGCCTTTGTCTTTTCTTCCTTCTCTTTTGTGTTCTGATGGCTGCATCCTCCGGCTAGGGTCTGTGGCTGTTGTCGTGAAATTCTCGGAGACAGAAAGGAGCTGGCACGTCTGGGAGAAGGAAGCCTTCGCGGTGAAATCGGCGTTGGAAACATGGAGGCACCTACTGGAAGGAGCCACCCAACCATTCGAGGTCTGGACAGACCACCGGAACCTCGAGGCCCTCCGAACGCCCAGACGCCTCAGCCCAAAACAGGTCAGATGGGCCCAATTCTTCAGCCGCTTCAACTTTCAGCTGAAATTCATGCCGGGCAAAAAGAACTTCCTAGCCGACGCCCTCTCCCGACTGCCCCAAGACGAGGAGCCCGCCCCAGACATGATCGGGACAGTCCTAGCAGCGTAGGGCGAGTTTTGCGACTATGTCGGGGTGGATCAGGTTTTTCGAGCACCCCGAGTCCACTAGTGCCGCGGCCGTGGTGGCTCCGTTGCCCCCAGAGAGCTTGATTGCCGCCATTATTACGGAGCTTTCGCCACTCTGTCGAAGTGATCCGCGCCTCTGTCCCACCACCTGCCTCGCGGCGCGTTTTAGGGCAGGCGGGAGCGTTTCCCGCCGGCTGGTCTGGGTCTACGGCGTCCTCTCCCCCCCAGTAAGCATCCCAGCCTTCGTCCGGTGTCACTGTGGCTCCGGTCATTCGGCGGTGGGGGGGTGGCGGCGGGTTAGTTGGTTTGAGGCTAGGTTTCAGTGCGGGTTTAGGAGCACTCGCTGGGGTTCGGTTGGAGAAGCAATCTGCCGTTTTGTGCCCCATTTTCCCACACCTCCCGCAGGGCCCGCGAGTGAATTTCTTCCTTGGATATGTGGGACCGGCCGTCCCGTGTGGCGCGGGTACCTTTGGGTAGGTGTTGGTTTTGTCTTCTGTCGTTGCCATTATGAAGGTGCGGTGCGCGTGTTCTGCTTTCCCCACGAGGTGGATCCAGCCGTGCAGAGTCTCCGGATCGTCCCGGTAGAGAGCCCATTGAAGTATTTCGCGGTTGAGCCCCCTTTTAAACATTTCTAGCAGGGTGGTCTTGGACCAGTCGTTGATCTTCCCTGCTAGGGCTTTAAATTCGAGGGCGTAGTCTGGGACAGTGCGTGCGCCCTGTTTGAGGCTTTGGAGTGCGCTTTTAGCCCTCTCTTTGGCTAGTGGGTCCTCAAAGTAGTGCTTCATCTCGGTAATGAAAGCATGGAAGTCAGAGAGGGCGGGGGAGTTGGACTCGTACATTTGGACGTACCAGTCCGCCGCCCGGTCTTGTAGTTTGATCGCCACGGCTGCGATCTTGTCCGCTTCGGAGTTAAAGGAGTATCCGTGCCGCCCCATGAACTCCCTGGCGTTCGTAATGAAGAACGACAGTTTCGCGGGGTTCCCGTCGAAGAAAATGGGGAAGTCCTTTGGGGCCCGGGCGTTCTGTGCGTCCCCTCCTCTCGCTTCCCGACTCACGGCTTCGTCCGCTTGGGCCGCTTGTTGATTTGCATTTGGCCCATGGGGGTGCGACGACCCGCTCGGGGTGTGGGCCTGCACGGGAACGTCGTTGGGCGGCGCCGGGGACATCAGCGATTGCAGCATGGTCCTGAGGTCCTGTAGCTGGGCCTCCATGGCTGCGGGTCTGGCTTGAGTTTCCCCGTCCGAAATCTGCGCTGCAGCTGGGGTCGGGTCTGTCGGCGTGTCTGCCGGGTTGAGCCGCTGGTGGGGTTCAGGCAGTCCCGTCCGCTGGTCCGCTTCCTCCGTTTGGGGGTGCGATGGCTGGGTTGCCTCTCCGTCCTCCACCGTGCTCGCTGCAGTTGGGCTGACGCTCCACGCCCGTGGCTGGGGCGCGATGTGGGGCGGGGGGGTCTCTGCTGGTCTCGGGAGGTATGTAGCTCCCTCCTGTGGCCGGGTCGCCTCCTCCACCGTCTCCCTCTGGGGTTGGAGCTGAGGCTCGGGGTGGGCCGGGCGGGTGTCCGTGGCTCCTGGGGTCCGCGGTGCCTCTAGCTTCGATCGGTCCTCCTCCGCTTCTTGCTGTGCGGTTTGCCCGCTTTGGCCGCGACGCGTCGGCCTCATCGCTCATGGTCTTCTCGCCGTCTATTCCTCCCGTGGCTCGTTGTCCGGTGGGGCTCGGCGAGGCTGAGTTTGTGACTCTCAGCTTTATGTCATGCACTGCCTACCACAGAGTAAAACACAGACGCTGATTCCAAGGAGAGCAGGTTCTGGTTTATTTCACACGTAGTGTCAGTTGCGAAAAAAAGCTGAGAGTGAGAGGAGCGCGCCGGTGCGGGGTTTAAATACCCCGCGCCGGTCAGCGCCCCTTCACCCTGGGTTATGTCACCCCCCCTTTGTCCTGCATGCTGTCTTTGCCGGTAGGTGAAAGGGTTGCGAGGCCCCATCTGGTGCCCCGGGATCGCCCATCATCGGTTTCCTCATTCAGCCGGTGATTGCTGTCAGCTGGGCGATCTCCGTTGCGCTTGTGCTAACGGCTTGTGTGTGCCTCGCGATCCGCCTAGCCTTTGTCTTTTCTTCCTTCTCTTTTGTGTTCTGATGGCTGCATCCTCCGGCTAGGGTCTGTGGCTGTTGTCATGCTTGCTATGCTTATCTTGAGCCCCTTCCTCTGCTTCCTCGTTATTGTCATGTGTGCCGTTGTGCTGATGTCTTCAGCTCAACGGCACTCATGACACGTTTTCTGAATCCTAGCTGCAAACTCTTCTTGCATTCCTTTCCCACTAGGACATATTAAAGCTGCTTAAAGAGGTGAGGGAATGTTATAATCCCTTTTTGGTATACTTGCTGCATCAACTGAAGTCAGAAATTTGCAATGTTTCTGAATCAGGATAGAACATATTTGAGCCTGTTATCCCACTTCAGCTGAATAAAAGTCTGCCTTCAATAATCCTAGTTCACCCAAAGTCATAGCATAGTTGTAATGTTATCATCTATTTTCTCCTGAAATGGAACATAAAACAACAAGGCTACACTCTGAGAAGTGGGATTTTCCAAATGTATCCTACAATTCTGTGTTTGTTCCCGAAGGTAGAAACTACAATTCTTTGATACAATAACTACAAGCCAAATGCACCATAGAACAATATGTATAGTAACAAATGAATATAGGAATCCAGAATGAGAGAAAATCTGAATGTGAGCACAGAGATATACTGTACAATGGGCTTTGTGTGTCAAGAAAGTATTCCCAATAGTCCTTCTTGCCTAAAGACAACAGGCTAAGATTTCAATATGGGATTATTTCCTTCAGGTGACAATTGTGACATTTTTGTACAAATTGTAGTTGTTTATGCTACTGGTCTAATTGAATTTTTTTAAAGGTTAAAGATATTATTACATTTTGTTGTTATGTTATAACACTGCAAGACCATGACTCCACTTTGTCCGTTGCAATAGAAGCCATATAATTAATTGGGAACATACTTGGAATGCAAGATGTATCAAGGAATTAACCTTCATATGACCCTCAATGGAGTAAATATTTTCTGAAAGTGACTATAGGCTCTTTGTCTGAAAGCAATTGTAGGACAGATGGCAAATTGGGGCCAGGGCTCCAATGTTTCTGACCTGTCAACCATACCAGTGGCTGCACAATTTTCTGCACAGGGGCTGGCGGCCTCCCCTTTAAATGTTGCTTTGAGGGTGTCACAGTGAATTGCTGTGAGATCCAGAGACTGCCTGGAATTGCTTCATAATGTATTAGTCTGAGGAGTGGGGTGACTGGCTGGCTGGTGAGTGACAGTTTTGTTAGCACTGGGGAAATGGTGTCCAGGAGTTGCAGTGAATCCTCCCTCCACTCCAACAACAGGATGTCTTGGACTGTTTCTAGCTGGAGGGAGATCCAGTCTAGAGGAGATGCTCATTCAGAAAGAAAAGTGTGTTTCTTGTTTGCCTTGTAGGCATTCCTTCTATTCCAAGTGTGTATCTGATTGGTTTGTGTATTTGTTTTTCTATCCTTGCATGACAGAGATAAAGTACCTTCTCTTTCCTAATTAGGAGAGCAATTTGCTTCACATTTTAAGATGAAATTTCCTAATTTGCATGTTCCAAACCAGCATCCAAACCAATTTATTATTCATGTTTGTCTGGGTTTATATATATAAAAAGGTATGCACAAAAATGTATCTATTAAAAAAATGCCCCCCAAAAGTATATGTTACAATAGAGTAAAATTTTAATTTAGCGCACCATTTGGGGGGAAGCAATACCAGTTAAACATAAATTTCCCTTAAATCTGAAGCTTTTTCTTCACATTTTTCTTTCTCTTCCCAGAGTTCTCTGGTGGGCATTTAAGAAGACAGCCTTCTGAGGGACATCATCTTTCTGCTGAAGGATGCTTTTTCTCCAACTGCTCTGTCAGCAAGGAAGCATTGGTTGAGGCAGTAGCAATAGTAAGGGACAAGAATGGCAGCTGTTTTCACTGCCTGTCCATCAGCCATCCACATGATCAATCTTCTCAACACTTTCCTTCCCTCCAAGCTGCCATCCCAGTGTCCTGGTAGAGTATCCAACCTCCAGTCCATTCTTTCCAGTGGCTTTCTGACCTCTTTCCCTTGACTCAGCAGCCATCTTTGCCCAACACTCTGCCCACTCTCCCTTGTCCTCACTGGGAACTCAACCATTTTCCAAGCACCTGCCTTCACTCACCCAGAATTCAAAGGATGCACATAAATATATCAGTTTTATAGTGGAAGCAGCAACCACTGTCTGCTTCCTCAAACAGCAGACAAGTCTGTTATTTTAGGGTGCTGTCAGAATGTAAATTTTTCTTATTGTACCTGAGGTCTGCTAAACTGAGGTCCATTAAACTGAGGGTTTAAAGTAGATATAAGTGTGTGTGCGCGCGCGTGTGTGTGTGTGTGTATGTGTGTGTATGTATGTGTGTGTGTATATATATATATATATACACACACATACATACAAACACACACACACACACACACACAATTTGCAAAATAATAGAGCAATGGGACTGGCATGTATTAAGTACTAATCCAGCTAAACGCAATAGCAAGAATAAACACTACTTTTACTTTGCTAGATTGAATTGTTTAGTATCAGTATTGCTGGTAGTGAACATTTTTTTAGGAAAAAACCCACTACAGTATTTTTCCCAAACCTATTAATTATTTTCTTTCATTACTGGAAAAAATAAGGGGAAATCTCCACTTTTTAAAAAAAGTTATTTTTTTCTCATTTGCATTTTTCCTAATATTCTCTTTATTAGCTATATTCTTCTACCTCTGCTTCCATGCCTTCAGTGCAGCAGGCATCTTTTTTTTTTTGTGGCCCATGAACTGACATCCTTGATGCATCACCAGGCCAACTTTCACTCACTTACCAAGTCCCATGTCCTTCAGCTCAAGCTTTGAAACATGGACACATGGCTGGCAAATGTTGCAGACTGGGAGGCCCCAAATAAGAACATCTCTGCTTCAACAGTTTTCAAAATGATAATTAAAGCAGCTAATTTTCTGGCTTGCTGATCTGAAACGTGGCCAGTGTGGGGATTAGTGTGTATTAATAGACTACAGGAACTAAATGCTTGCTTCCAAAAGCAGCAGACCTTGCAGGTAAAATTATTTTTCAGCTCTTGCTCAAAAGTTCAGCTTTGGGTGAGAAGTAACGAGGGTTTAATGCATGTTTAATACATTCGAGATTCAGAGTATAGCATGGTAGCAATGAAATGAAAGTGCTCCAGTTAAGCAGTGAGGGCATGGCAGCTAGCTTTACTTGACCCTTTAAAGGTACATGCCCTTTGATGGCTTGCATCTGCATTAGTCAGAGCATTTTGATATTTCATTCCCATTTTAACTCTATGAAATTCAAAGAAACGCCTGCAGTAAAAAAAGGAAAACAGGTATAATTCCACAATATATATCAGTTTATATACAATTAGAAGCCAGACTCTCAAAACCAATTGCAAACAAGATTAGTAAAAAGAATTTGATACCATTTCCCAAGTGTCTATTGTATTTATGTGTGTGTGTGAGTGTGGGTGTTTGTACACACACACATACAAACACACCACAGGACATTTATTATATATTATGCTAGATACTGTAAATTTGCTGTATAATAACATTCCATCTAGTACAGGATGCAACCCTTCTGGAGATAAATTCCAAAGAAATTTCTTTGTTTACTTCAAAAAATTCTGTTCTACTCTCTGAATTAAATTTTCCCAGGAAAAAACATTCTAAAATGGCTAAAACTACTTAGTGGCTGAATGGAAATATGAAGTAAATTAATAGCACAGGTAGAGATAAATTATTTAAGCAACATAAATAATTAAAATGTTAACAAATTAATATATTTACTATATTTGGTACTAGAAGAATCATAAAGTAGGTGCCAGGCATGTAGCTTTCTAGGATTGAAGGCATGGGCACAAGTGAAAAGAACAGCTCATCTGTCTTTCCATAATTCTGAGCAGCACTCAGGGTAGAATCTCTGAAAAGAATATTAGGGTATTTGTAGGAATATATGGTATACTTTTAGATACTCTGTTCCCAAGCTTTGAAGATCTTTACAGATTAATAGGAGGACCTTGAATTGGAACAGGAAAGAATCTGGGAATAAAACTAGCATAATATGGTTAGAATACCCAATTTCCTGTTATTCTATAAGAAATGTCTATGGTAAGCAATACATTGAGGTCATTTACATGGAAAGTTATCAAGCATAGATTACTGAAGACCGACTATATTTGTAGAGAACACAGGGACTAGCCTTGAAGGACAGGAGAAAGAGCTGCTATCAAGGCAACAGTCAGATGTGTGACTTGAATCCATTCCAAGAAATGAATTTGAGAAAATGTCTCAGAGATGCTCCTCCCTAGTTCACTCTAAAATAAAGTGAAGTGGGAGGAAGCACATTCAGACTTGCAAGATTCTGTTACAATAAAAGTAATTTCAGACCTATATGGCACTGGTTTCTTAGTTTGGTCTATCTTATAGGGCTGACAATATTTATCTAAGTAGACAATTTGTTAAATTGATAAAAGACACTATGTATATTACATAAGATATTGTACCTTTAATAGCAGATATGGATCTAGAAGTACCTACAAGCTACAAGCTTGACCATTTTAGAGGAAGACAATCCCTTTCAGAAAAGGTTGAATGACACTCTTTGAGATATACCATCCATTAACAGAACCTCTGTTTTATCTGGAATGAACTTTTGTTTATTGACCCTCATCAAGTCTATTACAACAGCCAGATACAAATTAAGCATGTCCACTGCTTCACCTGGATCTGATGAAAAGGAGAAACAAAGGTGTGTGTCATCAGCATATTGATGGCACTGTACAATCATTGAATGATGTCCTTCATTAGTTCCAAGTACATTTTGAACATGATGATGGAATTGAAAAAACACTGCACCATAAATCCCATGGGGTGAACCAGAAATCCCCTCAGATCATCTTCTAGGGATCGTCATTCAAATATTAGTGCAATCACTGCAAAACTTTTATCCCTCTCACATCTAACTCAGCCTTTCTGGAAGGAGACCATGGGTGTACTACTAAAAACTGCTGACCGGTCCAAAAGAGAGTCATAGTTTCCAGTTCCTCTCCTGGCAATGATATCCCCACAGAGCAACCAGAGCAGTGTCAGTACCAGTACTAGTTCTAAACCTCAACTGAAAAGGAAGTGGAAATATATTTTATCAAAAAGTCTCTGAATTTGAGCAGCCACCACTTTCTTAAGCACAAGAACGGGGTGCTGGCCGTCAGCATCTGTATTTTTCTTCAGCAGCAATCTCACTACTATCTCCTTTTATGAAGTTGGGAGTACATCTGCTTCTTAAAGAGGTTTTATGTTCTCCAGCTGAGCATCACTTTCGTACTAGATACATTCTACCAGATATAATTAAGGGGGAGGGAGAATAGATAGTTTGCTGAACTCTACCAAGAACCTTTTCTAGGATAACCTGAAAGTTATATTTAAAAATCCATCTAGGCATGCATTGGACACAACTACAGATTGAATTGCCCAAACTGTAGAATTTAAGTCATTATGAATTTTGTCCTCAAAGTGTTTTGCAATCATGTTACCAGGTCACAAAGTCCTATTAAAGATTCTTCCATCAGTCTAGAACTGAAGAGGCTTCAGATGACTCATAAAAACTCTACTGGATAGCATTGAGAGGGCTCAACAAGGGAGAAAAAATGGCCTTTTCATCTATTTCACTGCCATGGAGTTAATACAGTGGTGAGTTCTTACTAGCATTTGATCAGATTTGGGACAACTTTTCATTCACCTGCATTCCAATCCCCCAGTTTTGGTCTTCCTCATAAATAAACATCAATCAAATCATATCAGTTGCAGTGTGTCTAATTTTTCTTAGAGTGGAGTCTAGAACTAGGAATTAGGAAGGAGGAACATTTTTTCAATTATTCACATGCTACTGAGAGCTTTCATTTTATCAGTAACATATATGAAAAATATATGCTGGAAATGTGAAGATGCAGGAATACCATGAAAATTTAAATGCCATTTTGTAGGGTACTATATGCTGCAAATCTGTGTCTAGTCCTTAAAACAATAATGCATTTCAAATGTTGCAAAGACACTTCTTTTGATTGCCAGAACTCATTATTAAAACCAGTTCCTGCTAACCCTGCTGAAATAGATTCTCCAAATCAACAAGTAGCTAGGAGTACTGTAGTTATACAACACACATATAGTACATCTACACAAGCACCATGAACAAAATAACCTTTCCAAAGGATGTATATATTTTTCTTAATTGGACAGACCCTATTTCAAATTTTATGTATGAAAGTCTTCCCTAGGACTGATTAGAACATACAAAAGAAGCCAATGGGGAAAGCATCATTATATGGTTTAATCCCTAGGGAGCACTGGACCTAATTTGTTCTGTTCTTGTTTAACAGAGATAGCAGATGTATTTATCTGTCTTTTTCTTGAGTGAGTCCCCTAAGCCTTCCATGACAGAAATTAAGGTTGCTTCTAATGGTTGTCTCTTTTTTCTGCTGGGTGTCCTTGGTATAATAATGCTATTTATTTGCCCTATGGTAGAAGATGCTCTTAAGCTGGAGTTTGTATCCTGTTAGGTTAGGAAATTCAGAAGAAACTATGAAGGCATTTCAACATTCAATGCTTTGGGGCAAGGCAACTATTGCACATCACAAACGGTGGGGCAGCCAGTGTTTTTTAAAGAAGTTATCTCTGTGGCATTTATTTTTGAAAGACGGCCTTGATAATTACGCAAATATTTATTTATTTATTTATTTATTTAATTCAATTTATATAGCCACCCATCTCAAACCAGTGACTTTGGGTGGCTAACAGTCATAAAAACAGTTAAACAGTTTAAACAGTACAAAAGAAATTAAATACAAATAGCAGTCAAGCGATATAGATGGGTTGAATAGCAATCAACCCAGCCCTACCTGAGGGACCATCTCATCCCCATTACATCAACCTGTCCCACCCGGGCATGCAGAGAGGGCATGCTACGGATCCCATCTTATAGAGAGTGCCATCTGGTGGTGTCACAGAAGCGTGCCTTCTCTGCAGCAGCCCCTGCCCTTTGGCACATTCTCCCCCCAGAGTTGAGACAGGTGCCTTTGCTCCTGGACTTCTGCAAAAACTTAAAAACCTGGTTTTGTCATCATGCCTGGGGCGGGAAGGAGAACAGCTCCTCTTGGGGATGGCCAGCTCCCTAGAATTGCCCTGTTTTGCTTACGGATTGAGGGAGAACTTTGCCATCTGGATTCTATTACATTTTAGTATATTTCTATTTTCTATTTTCTTGTTTATTTATATTATATTATTGTATAGTATTTATATTACATTGTAGTTAATTGTTTTTTACTGTAAACTGCCCAGAGTCCCTTCTTGAGGGGGAGATGGGCGGTGGTAAATTTAACAAACAAACAAACAAATAAAAGCTCCTTAGCAAAATATGATTCAAAACCAACAAAATATTGCAATAAATGTTATGGGGCATGAGTGTAATCCTCTGTATCCTTAATTAACTGGGATTAAACTGGGAATAAATCCATTGACCTCAAAGAGATTTACATCTGTCTGTCTAGGTCAATTAGTAAAAAAATTAATCTTAATTAAAATGTAATTATGTTTATATTTATAAACTGTATATTCCAAGCAAGCCAGCCTGTGGCAGATTAAGACAAATTAATGCATCATCAATAATAAAACTTCAAGAACACATTCTAAAATCCACCAGTAACACCAAAGCAATTGAAAATTTAAGAATATTAATATAAGGACATGAAAATAACCATGTTAGAAGGCAAAATGCTACGGGAGGAAGGCTATGAATGTAAATGTGAGTCAGGGAGGGATCTTGAGACAGCTGAAAGGTAGGCAGAGCTGTGGACAGAGGTATCCACAAAGGAGGACAACATCTGCAAAATAGAATACACTATCACAGCCCATCCCTTTTGTACATGCATGCAATGCCCACGAAGAGGTGGGACTTCAATTGCGCCTCCATACCTGCCTTCTTGCATATTTTGACACACACAGAAATACAGATTCCCTGGCTGCAGTTCATCTGACAAAGAGCTGATGACAATTATTTGAACTCATGGCATAAAAGCAGGAATTCCACCAAAGAAAGAAAGAAAGAAAAAAAAGCATACAGCCTATGACATCTCCATTCAAACAGCAGCCCCCTAATACTTTTACAGAAGCCAACTTTGGAAGGTAGAGTTTAGGCACTATAATTAGAGAAAGGACAATTCTTGTCAACAAGGTGATTGGAGGCAGTTTCCCTGCCAAAGAGGAAATGGATTGCCATAAAAGTTCTGCACAGTTGAAGCACTTAAAAAAACCCTCTGCTGCAGTTTAAATGCACTTCAGCAGAGCAAGGAATAAATCAACTCAGTTCTCAGACTCTGCTAAAATCATGTAAATGGGCAGGTCCAGAACCAATTTCAGACTGCCCCAAAGACCCTATAGGGGCATCTCCTCTGATTATTGCTCTAACTTTCTTACATTTTCTAGGTTGAGCTGTTACAAGCAATAGTGCACACTGGAAGCTGTTTTTTTTTTTTAAAAATTGTCCTATTCGCTGGCCAGAACAAACAGAATCTGCCCATTACTCTGTCCAGAAAGTGGCAGCATCTTGCCTGTTCTTGGAAAGTAAGCAGCATCAGCCCTGTTAGTACTTGGATGGGAGACCTCTCGGGGATTCGAGGATTGTAGGCTACACCAGGAAGCCGAAAACAACCTCCCAGAAGAAGACATTGATAAACCACTTATTTTGTGTTGCCAAGAATACTGCATGAATGCAATCACCAGGAGTCAAGCTTGACTCCAGGGCACCTTTTGTTTACATGCGATAGAATGACTCCAGCTTTAACATATTTCTGGAATTTCATTCCTTTGCACTCCCTTCTACACTAAATCAGTAGCACTATTATCAGTTTGTGATTTGTTTTACTGAAAGGACTGCTGGAAACATACCTACCCACTCTGAAAAGCTATGGGTTTGTAAAGTTCTAGATAATCAACACTATTTGCCTTTTAAAATCCTGACAACATTCTTCTCACAATCTCTAAGTGGCCTGGGACTCACTTGATCTCAGAAGTAAATTTACAGCCAATATTATAAAGACAAATGCTGAGGTGGGGGTCTTTTTTAATGAAGCACATTTTCATACACATGTTTCTCTTCAGGGAAATATGCCCCAGACGATAAGTTCAATTTTCATAAATTAAACTACAGAGCAATGGAACACACATCTTCAATCAAAATTACAGGAAACTGGCACCTCACTTTCTAGAGCCATTGGTGCCCATTTAGCTTTTAAGCTGTTTACTGGTGGGAATGGAACTGAAATAGAAATGCAGGCTTCAGGACACAACAAGCAACTAAAGACATTTTTTAAAGGCAACATATTTTGCAAGAATAAATGTCAAGGGAATCTCAGCTGGTAATCACATTTTATTTTTTTTACTAATATTGTATTTATTTCACATTATAATCAGCTGATGTGCCAATGCAACTGGAGAGCGGTATTCTGGGTTCATCTCTGGCATATTAATGTGAGAATGAGCCCAGTTAATCTCACTGAGAGTTTCTTCTGAATTGCATAAGGTTGCATTGCAACAGTCATATAACAGAGTATAAAAAATGACCAAAGCTCTAACTTCCACATTGTTAACTTCACACTGTCACCTTAAAAGCAGTTTGAATGTGCTCATCTTCACTGCTGAGAACAAGGAGCAAAAATCACTGCCTTGCCCAAACGGGTGTAGTACTGCAGTAACCACAGTCCTTCAACCAAAAAAAAGAAATGGAAAAAAATGAAAAATCTTGATAACCCAATACTTCGCATCGGGGAAAATGGGGCCCCAGCCACATGGAGGTCCTGCAATGTTTCCTCTGGAATGGCTTCGCCCTTGCTCAGCAATTTCCTTCTCCCTCCTGTCCCTAAGCACTATGGAGCCTTGGCACTATGCCTCCATCTCCTTCAGCCATGGCAAGAGGCAGCTTTACCACTCCCTCCATAGAGTAGAGGCTGCTGTCTTTTTAATACTCTTTTTCCTTGCTGTGAGAAGCATGACTACCATGGTGAGGGAAGACTGGGAAGGGCAGTGTAGCAGTTGGCTGCCATTTTTATGTTCTCCTATTGACTAGTTTGAGGGAGAACTGGCTATTAACATAGAAAGCTATCAGTGGGACATTCATACAAGGTGGTGTTGAGGGCAGTGACTGGCTCAAAATGACAACTTTCTTGCCACTTTTTAAATTACTACTCATTGGTCTGAACTGCTGAGAAATTTAAAACCTCTCAAGCTAATATCCCTCTAAGAGAACTTGAAACTCAGGAGCTGGGAAGCAAATGAACAAGCATTCCCTCCAATGGGGAAATGGAGATGATACATCTCAAAAAAAGAAAAAGGGGAAGAGGAGGAGGAAGCTCTGCAACAGTTTCCACTATGCTGAGAAAAAGCCAAAAGCAAATCAGTTCAGCTTTTCATCATTGCTGACACTGTGAGAACATAAAGATATGGATTTGCTTTCAATTTAGGACAAAAAAACTCACACTGAAGTGTTATGACAACTGTTAGAGTTTTAAATATTGCCTACACATGTTAACCAGAGCTGCAGACCCTTTAAAATATCTCTCTCTAACGTTTAATAGGAGTGACTACAATACCCTTAACATCCTAATAGGTGGCCACCTCCCATGATCTACAAAAGAGCTAAATGAAATCAAAGGTCAATTGATGCCAGCATCTTGTCCTCCGTCATTCCCCCACCCACCCACACCTTGACAATCAGAGGCAATGCTTCTCAGCCTGCTATTCTTTTGCTGCTGTTACAGCTGAGAGAATTGGTGCAGGAACGTAGGAGGAACAGGTAGATCTTTCAAAGAACTCAGTGCTACAGCTACACCTACAATTAAGAGACACATGTTTGTATCTCACTGCAATTAAAATTGTTCTGACAGTCACCTCTTTAGGAAAAGTGTTCCATTACGATATGCGGAAATCATAAAAGAGCTGTACTAGATCAAAGCAGAGCCCATCTATCTAGTATTCTGTTCCTACCCGGCCAGTGGAGACAATATCCAGCCATCATGACTAGTAGACTTTCAGAAAAGCACTTAGCTTTGGTTAAGGGTATTTTAAGTGCTCTTTTTGCACCTTCCTCTTTCCAAGTTTTAATCCCTTTTCCTACTTTACATTTTTCCCCTGAGCATTTCTTGAATGCTTTCTACCTTGCTTCAAGGTCAGTTTTGGCATATCCATCATCGACTATTATGAGTGCCAAAAGATATGATTCCCTTAATAATTATTCTAACATGAAGCTTGTGTAGAATTGCTCAAAATAGACTCAAGGCCAAATTGTATTCACATACTACCACTCCCACCCCTGCAAAGGATTTCTTCTTCCTTAAATGCATCTTAACATTCATATCTTTCTCATGCTTACTTTGGGAATACTCTTCAAGAACAGTCCTATTGTTCATCAAATCCCACTTCACTCACATTTTCATAACTCTTTGGCTCATTTCCCAACTGAAATAAATTTGAAGGTGCAATCCAGCACAAACTTTTCTGGGACTGAATCCTGTTAAATTTAATTTGGATAATTCCTGAACAGGTTGGTATAAGTTTGCAGTTTCATCTACACAATGGCTTTTGGTGATTGAACTATTTCAGATCCAAGTATATAACCATCAGTCTAGTGAGTGGACCTCCCAACCTTCCAGTGATGCACCATCAGGCATATGCAATCACACCAGGGCTCAAAATTTCCTTTTGCTTCACTTGCATGGTTGCAGGAGAACCTGAGACCTGGTGTGATTGCACACAACTGGTGGTAGCAGGGTAGGGATGCAGGTAGATCATCTTGCTTCACAGAGGACCATCATTAGGAAAGGCTTAATGCTAGCTCTGCAATTCCTTTCCTTTCTTTGTTATCTCCACCTTACCCTTTTTCTCTTGGTTGATTTCATGTGCTGAAGTATATCCCAATCTCCCTCCCAATCTTAGTCACCCTCCAGAGGGCACAATTACCCAAATTCCTAGTCTTTAATTAAAAAATGGGAAGCCGCAAAAGAAAGACAAAACTTAAGCATGATTTTGTTTTCCAATAATGTCTCTGGCTCCAAATGACCCATAAGCCTTTTAAACAAATTTTAAAAGGAAGATGGCTGCATACCAATGCTTTATTTGGAAACATGCCTGCCTTCCCAGACAGGTCAAAGGCAAGCAGAGGAGGTAGGAATCTCCTGGAGGGTCCACTGATGAAGTGAAAAGGAACATTCTTGCAAATCAGTGCTTTTATGTTTAGTTATGTACCAGATGACAGTTCTTTTGCAAATATTCTCAAGGCCAAAAAACCTTGAGGACTTCTGCTGTAAAAACCGTATTGTGTTTAAGTTGTATAAACGAGAAGCATAAGATACAGTATATTGAATCACAACTCCATCTGAAAATTTGAGATTTATTTATCCAATTTATGTGGCTGCCCATCTATCCAAGAAACTCTAGGCTGTGAACAAAATTAAAACAGAGAATTTAATTAAAACAAACAAACAACAAAAAACAAAACTTCACTGAGTCTCAATAAAAGCAGAACCACTAGACATATACAACCATGACAGAGTTCCCATGCTAACATCCAGGCTCCAATGCCTGGGGCGACGAGCCAGGTCTTCATGGGCTTGTGAAAGGCCAATAGAGTAGGAGCTGTCCATATTTCATGGGGGAGGCTGTTCCATAGGGCAGGCACTATAACAGAGAATGCACGCTTCCAGGGGCCAACAGATGACATTGTATATTGATAGCACCTAGAGCATGCCCATTAATTTTCTACATGACCTTGATTCTAACTCCAATCTCACAACTTATTTATTTATTTATCATTTTTTATCACTGCCCATCTCCCTCGCAAGGAGGGACTATGGGCGGTTTACAATAAAACTTAGCTTTTATTATATTTGAAAATCAATATCCTGCATGCTAATTTGTTTTAAGAATTGATAAACCATGTCTTTGGCCCAGGATCTCTTTCTGGATGATATAATAATAATAATAATAATAATAATAATAAGAATAATAATAATAATTACAGCTGCAATCCTATAACCATTTAGCAGAGAATTGATCTCACTTCTTACTTTTCAGTGGCTACAACTGACTGCAAACACAATATCTGAAAAGGCCTAAGGAAGGCAGGATCTATGCCAAATGTACTTATCCAGAATGGTAGTTTTCATTATTTTTATTTTTACCACATTAAAAAATCATCACATATATAAAAATTAGCTAGGGAAGTTGCTGGGGGTACAGACTCCTGGATTTTCAATGTTACCCATATCATCTTTAACGAAGAAAGAAAATGTTTATTCACTGTGGTACAGCTAGTGAATTCTGTGTGTATTAAAAACATGGAGACTCTCTATGGCAGTGTTTCTCAACCTTGGCAACTTTAAGATGTGTGGACTTCAACCCAGGCATCTTAAAGTTGCCAAGGTTGAGAAACACTGCTCTGTGGCATCTAATGCCAGAATGACGCAAGGTATTTACATGTTACAGGTTGATGTCTTTCCCTTTGAAGCCCAGTTCTCTTCTCCTGATACTAGATGAGGCCCATCAATACCTTAGTCCTACTTTCCAAGTATTTTGTTATCTGATTAAAAATAAATGTGTGTAGTGTATGACTAGTAAAACTGGATAATAACCTTTATCATTGCTAGGCAGAACATTCCCTTAAATGCTTGGAGCTGGAATTTAAAAGCAAGTTATGCATAGGACCAGATGTATAAAATTCTACACCCTGTCCCAGCCAGCCAGCCAATCTCTAGCAATAGTCTGCCCTCTACTCGAAGTCTGCTTAAGGTAATTCTCTCTCCAAACTAATTTGATTTAGTCAAACAACCCAATGGTACTTGCATACTTTATGTCAGCTGTGCACCTCATTCTCTTTTTGTGATGCTGGATGGGGAAGGTGAGGGGTTGATATGCAAAATTCTGAGGTTTCTGAATAGAAATCTGCCTCAGTTATAACCTTCTGGGATGGCTGTTTCCAAGAATAAAAAAAAACAGAAATAAATTTAATTTTTTTGTACAAGAGTAAATGAAAATATAGCTGTTATCATGAAAAAGGCTTCATACTCTGCTTTTGCTCAGAAATTATGGCCTACAAAATTAATCAATTAAGAAAACAAAGTGTTTTCAATGTATTACTTTTTCAGTGATCCATCTCCCCTGTTCTTTGTGCAGCTATCATATTTCAGGCTGTTCACACCATTATTTGAAATCATGGCAAGGACAAGGTCAGTTCTAAAGTTGGCTTATGTTTCACTTTATTTCATCGCTCAAGTGAACACCCTGTTTAAATAAATGACAAAAAGTGGCTGTCAGCTTTCTGCGCACTATTGAAGACCCTGGCTGGTTAGCACTGATTTCAAGCATCTGTAAGTAATTCTAAACAGGCAGCAAGTCAGCATTAAAGCATTATTTCCTTTCTGAATGAGGACCTTTCACATTATTATTTACCTGAAGAAAAACAGTGGTGTCGGGCATTAAGTCCAATATGCATCATTATCATTTGCACAGATGTTCTCTCCAGCAGCAGGAACCTGCCCACTGCTGTGCCCTCCACATGTGTTGCACCTGGGCTCCCATAGTTCCCAGCCATCATAGCACTTGTGCTAGTTGATTGTAGTCTGTATATCTGAAGGGCATCATGTTTCAGGTAAGGGCAAGGTTGTTTTTCCCCCCTCTAAACAAATGCCACCTTATCTCCCTGGATTCAGGCTCCAGCACTGTTTCCAAGGCTGTATCTTTGTGCCAGCTGCCTCAATCTTGTATCAGTCCCAGTTTCCTGGACCATGTTCCCAACACTCTTTTAATTGTTTAACTGGCAATTGTTTACTTACTTTTGACCTCCACTGCCTATGAGATCTTGTTCCACATTCCTGACTGCAGCTTCCCACTGACTACAGTATATTGGGATTCATTCATCCAGACTGTCAACAGTTGGAAGATGTTATTTGATGCTGATTCTTGCCAGGAGTTTCTCAGGGCTAAACTTCTAGCAACGTGCAGCATCTCTCTCAGAACAAATGACACATTACTTTTTGCCTCCTTGAGAAAATCCCCATTAACAGTGTTTATTTGAGCAAGATGCCTTTCGCAGGCTCTTCTCTCGGAATGACCTCATTTTCCTGCTGTCCTCATTGGCTCCTACTTGCTTGTTCTACCCTCTGGGTCCAATCTGTAACATTACCCAGCATTAGAGGGCAAGGTAAGGGGGTTCTTTCTTTTTATTGCTGGTTGTATGCTTGGAAAGGAAGAGGATGAAGCCCATGAGCCTTTTTTTGGAAGTGTGGGCTTGTCAGGGGCCTGGAAAACTGACCTCTGCCAGGAGGTCTAACAAATCAATAGTGCAAGACCCCACTGAGGCTATATGGTGGAATGAAATTAAGCATCTTCCTACAATTGTATTTTGAAATGAAACTACCTGTCATTACACTCACTCAAGGTACAGTAGATGGTCATGCTGCCCTAAATAGACCCCATATCTCTAAGCAATCAACCAGAGGTCTTATCTCAGTCATCAAGACAACAGAAACAGATGTAGCTTGCCAGGTGCAAAAAATAGCTGCAATTTCATAGAGGAACTAATAAAAGAACTGTTGGGCTTGAGTTAAAAGGATGGCATTGTGCTGTTCCCAAAGTGAGTGGAGCATTTAAAAATATATTTTGTTTGTTCATATTTGAATAATAGCCCAGATTTTATTGCTGTAAATTAGTGCTGCTTGCATTTGTCTAACATTTATAGGAATTCCTGTTTATTTGTATTACAAACCCTTCCCAATTTTAGTCCCAGTTCATTAGAAGAGCAACCTTTGGAGAAGGTTCTTTTCATGTTCAAAGCATTACAAAGGAGCCCATAAAGAAGAGAGGCCATCATGATTTTCCATCTAAAGAACTTCACTGGGAAATCACACATTCCATGATTTTAAGACCTGCAGTAAATTCTTAGAAGCAAATTGGGAATATCCATTTAATATGAAATTTGGATAGCTTATATTTCATTCAGTAAAGCTGCTCACACATAGATCACTGAAGTGCTTTTAAAGTGAACCTGATTTGGATCATGATATTAATCCACAATGAGATTTATTTAGGTCATGTGTGAATTTATCCCAGGAAGAAACAAAAATATGCAAACCACAGTGGGTGAGTTTTCATTTACACCAAACAAAAGACCCCCATCCCCCCACTGTCACATAATGTTTAGCTTTGTATGTAAATCTGGACCCTATCTGTGCCTTTAATTTCGTTCTGACCAAACTGTGAAAACTGAACAATAAGCATGTAATTCCATTCATTTCATCTTGTTTGAACCAATATCCAAGAAGGAAGGAAGATGGTAAGTGTTAATCAGTTTGGGGAGTACGAGAGTACTGGTGTGTTTTTTAAATGGAATTCCCTTGCATTTTCTATGCCATTTGTAAGATCCCTTATTTGCATATTCATCAACAAAATGTTGTAAGCACTAATAAGACACACATCCTGCAATAGAATCAAATATAAGCAAAATGAAATCTTCCTTTTAATTAGATTATTCATATCTCAGTTATGATTCGTCTAAAGTCATTAAAGACTAAGGCATTAATGTGGAACATAAATCATTAGGGCAAAAATAAGAAAAGGGAGAGATGAGAATAGGGAAGGGTAGAAAGAGAGGAAAACCTACGCTAGCAGATAAGTGGCTTGATGTATTTATTTACTTTTCTATTATGCATCAGATGGCATAAAGGATTATGGAAATTAGATAGGTGAAGAGATAATGAGTGCTTCTTCCAGTGCCAAATGATATTCAGGACAACAGTTAATTGAACTGTTTATCAAAATCTAAGGTCAAAGGCAATGTTGTCACCAGAGGACTTTCATATAAAGTGGCATGATTGCTCATGATGAACAACGACAAAACAATAGCATCCTTTCATTTATTAAAAACCACAGTGCTTTTATTTAACCTAACGAATTAACACTGTAATTGTTTGCAGGATAATGCTGTTTAAAATAGCAGCTGAACTGCTACCATAAAATATGCTGTTAATTTTTTCCAAATTGTTATTTAGCATTATGGTTAGCAAGACAATTATCTATTCAATTATGTTTATCAGTGATGGAAATACTGAACAAAGACACTTGCAGCCTAATGTCATTCACTGGACATGTATTTATATGCCAAGTTAAAAACAGATTTGAATGGATCCAAATAAATAAGTCTCACATCAATCCATGTGAAAGCCTACTCATGATTAACTTAAGCTCCCTGGATTTCAATCACTAAGTGTACTTAAGCCTTCATCCATCCCATTATTAAACAAGATAATCTTTGATTCATTACATTAATCTTTAATAAAAATATGTATTATGTAAAGACCAGGAAACAAGGCAAGATAGAGCAAGAATGATTCAGAGAGAACAACTCACACAATCATTGATTTACTTGCAGCATTATTCTGCAACAGATTCCATCACCAAGGGATCAGCTGCCTTTTTAAATGAGCAGAGGCTTATCTCTTTGGCAATAGAAAGTACAGCAAAATATATAATGAGCAAACACACCATCAACATGTGCCTTTTATCCAATTATGCCCCTCCTATTTTGGTTCATGCTTGCAAATCTTGAAAATAGTTGGTTACTGTTTTGTGTTTCTTTGATCTCACATGGGATACTGGAAGGAACACATCCTTTCAGAAAACAGGGATTTAAAATGCAGGTACAGGATCTTGCAGGGGAAATCACCATTGGGCAGGGTGAGCAAACATTTCAAACCAGTGTAAAAACTGGACAGATGCCTCATCCAGGAGTGGGTCAGTTATCCTCCTCCACTACAGCAACTGTGAGAAGAGGGCACAATTCTGCTTCTCTTGACCCAAGAGTTATTATTTAATAGTTAAGATACCAGTAGAATGTTTCAGGCTTTCCCCGAGAAGTAATGCTTGGAAGGTGTATGTACTAAGGCTGTGCACACCTTCCAATGGGATCATGCAAAGTGAGAAAAGCACTCCTCCATAACTGTTGCTTCAAGGCCCTTTTCTAGGTTTCTGAGCATGTGCCTGAGGGAAGAGAAAACACATACATGCTCAGATGATCAGGAAAGTTCCTCTCCCATACCATGGAGAGATGAAGTCCTCTCAGCAAGCACTCCGAGCAATGGGTTTGCACAGCCCTAGTATGGACTAGCAAGAAAGCCAGTCTAGTGTTATTGGTAACATTTGTCTGTCTTTTTCATGAAATGTATTGTTAAAAAAAACAAACATCTTGAACTGCTGTCACCCTGAACAGAGTTTGATGTTACTTTTACCTTTAGGAGCTAGTCAGATGGTGACTGGAAGTACGACTTTTCTCTGGTGATGCTGTTATCTAACACAGTTCCAAGAAATATTCACCTGACCCTACTCTGTTGAATTGCAAAAAATATAGAAAGGATTTCCACTGTGGCAATTTTCTTCTCCTTCCTCCTCCTTCCCTAGTCTAGTCTTCAACTCTGACATTTTCCTGACTCATCCAAGTCATAGCCAGGTTCAACTTTGATTAGCTTTTTTGAAATCAGCCAAGGGCAGCTAAGTGCTGCCACCTCATATTTCATAACAGTTGAACATATTTTCTTTTTTATCCTTTTAAAAATCTCTCCTGTGATTTTTTTAAAAATTAAAATGGAATATCCTAATTATACAATGAAAGTAAAGTTGTAATCCAACTTAGTCTTATTTTCTAGGTAAGGCATCATACAAGAATGCAGTACAATTAATCATATGAAAGATCTGTAGTTATTTCAGCTGGAAGAGAACATCCTCAACTATCTAAAGCAAATCCTAGTTGAGTTTGCAAAGGAACAAAGAAAGCTGCCTTGTCTGATTTCATCTGTCCTAGCACTGCCGGTACTAATTGCCAGTAACTATCCAGCAATACCTGGAGATGACAGAGTCTGAATCTTGGGTACTTCATATGAAAAGTACACGTGGGGAACTCCTACCTCCCATCTTCTTTTACAGCTTGAGAGGAAGCTTCTTTTATATACAACCAATATAAATTAAAAGTGGATCTCCAATGTGCCAAATCTAAACTACTGACCTGTGGGAGTTCTTTTTTCCCCACATGATTACATCTACCCATTTGATAGATGCATATAATATCTCTATATTTTAAAAAGATTGTTTGCATCTGTTTATTAAATGCAAGCATATGTATGCAAGTGATGCCGAAAAATGTCACTTGTGTGTAATGAATTTTGCTAATCTACAAAATCACTTTTTATGAAATCTTTTAATATTGCAAGTGTCTGACAAACAGAGATTGGCTTTAGCATCCAATAATTAGAAAAAGATAGTGAACTGTGACTTAAACCTAGGTCTGCTAGAAGTAATTTGCTGCACATCTTTTCTGGGTTTAATAAAAATGTGGTTATATATTTAATCTCAGACTAGGCTGTTTGCTTATCAAAATAGATGGAGATGTTTTCCTAACAAAAATGAGTAAAGGCAGACTGCTTCATCACATGTACCTCTCAACTGGTAGCATCTTGATAACAGAGGATTCTTGTGGCTTTAATTTACTTTACAATTTAAATGTAACATGCTGGAGGATAGAATATGTATCTCCTTTACCACCAAGTCATCTGGAGAATGAAAGATTTGGAAGAATGATAGAGTTTATCACACAAGAACAGACCCTTTTTATATCCACAAGGACAAGCAGGCCTGCAGAGGACACATAGAAATAAGCTGTTGGCCCGTGTATAAAGAATAAAAATTGAGTCAGATTCTCCCACAATAGTTTTTTAAATTGGTGACGCCTCTAAAGTTGAAAACTAGAATTTGCAAAGGGGAATTAATGAGATTGTCCAATATGGAAGTGCCATACTGTTCAAACTTAATATGAAATAAGAACTGGCTTGTTCTGCATTCACCCAAGGATCATGACTTTGTAAATATCAACCTCCTCTTACCCCCAAATCTGTAAGGATGGGATTGGGAAATCATCTACGCAGAACCACTGAGCAGACAATGGCACCAAAACTCTTTTGTGCCTGGAAATAATATGAGCTATTCTGATTTTTTTAAAATAAATCATAAGCTTAAAGTGGGAAAATTTCAGGGTGATGAGATTTATACATATATGTTTGTGTGTGTGTGAAAATTAATTTAAAATATAAATTAGATTTTGAGGCTGCCTGACTCATCAGTGACTTTGGGTGGCTTAAAAGACAAATATATCAAAAATAAAGCTGACCAGAAGACCAACTACTACTTATAATACAAATAAAACCAAAAAACAGAGGAACTTGACCACTACTTGATCACTACTGTATCCCATGGCCTCAGAGAGCAACCAAGAATTTAAGAGTCTGCAAAAAGTCAGTAAGTTGGTAGCAGTATTGATCTTGGGGAGGGGGAAATGTCATTCCAGAGGGCTGGAACCACCATAAAGAAGAAATACTTCATGGGTCCCACAAGGTGACATTGTTTGATTGAGGGGACCTTGATTGTGCCTACTTTTCTGATCTCCCTGGACAGGCAGAAACACATGGAAACAGGTAGTCCCTCAAGTAGTGAGGCCCTATGCCATGGAGGGCTTTATACATGATAACTGGCACCTTGAATTGCACCCATAAACTGATTGGTAACCACTGTAGCTCACGAAGAGGTAGGAACATGTGTGTGTACTGCGACATGCTCATTACTGCCTGCACCATTGCATTCTGGACCAGCTACAGCTTCCAAGTAGTCTTCAAAGGTAGCCCCGTGTACAGTGCCATACAGTAAACCAATCATGAGGTGAACAAGGCATAAGGAAGGCCCTCCTGGGCCAGGAATGGGTGTCTGTCTGAAGGCCCTCCTAGGTCAGGAATGGGTACAACTATCTGGACAGGATCTGTAAGTTCAAGAGGACATGCAGATTGTGCACCAGTGTCACAAGGGAAGTACAACCCCATTGAAGACTAAAGATGAAATATCCCCAGAACTAGGAGTAATCAAACAAGCAAAGCCACTTGGTTTTGTGAGAATTGAGCCTGAGCCTGTTTCTCACCATCCAGGCCAACCAGCCCTGGGCCAGGACTTTGAGAGTGATTAATCTGGGGTCAAGATTTATAATTGAGTAACATCAGCACATTGATAACACCAGATCCCAAACTGGCAGGTGACCTCACCAAGCAGTTTCATGTCAATGTTAAATAAAAGGGGAGACAGAGTTGAGCCCTGAAATACCCTCAGGGTCACAGGCATGACTTTCTTCCTTCCCTACATCAACACTGACTGAAACTGGCCACAGGGAAAGGAGGAGAACTACCATAAAATGGTGCCTCCCACTCCTGACCCCTGAAGCCGGTCCAAAAATGTTGAAGGTACTGAAACCCCCTGCAGATTCAAGAAGCACCAAGGTGGACACACCACCCTCATCCCAGCTCCTCCACAGGTCATTGACAAGCATAGCCAAGGCTGTTTCCATACTGAACCCCAGTCTGAAACCCAGCTGTAACAGGTCTAGATAATCCACTTCCTCCAAGGTTCTCTGGAGCTGAAGTGCAACCACTATCTCTATCACCTTCTCTAGATAGTTTAATTAATTTTGGAAAGGGTACTTAACTTGGTACTAGTGGCAGAACCTCTCTGAGGCTTGCAGGTATTCTGGTGGCTGGGATAAAATGCATTCTACTACTGTTACTTTTGAAAAATCTTAATAAAGGACAAAAGGGATCTTTAGTACTAATTGTTATGGTAAGCTGCTGTGTCCATGAAATACCTCTTCTCAAATTGCCATCTGAGCACACCTGAATTGGAGGAGAAGGGGTTTCATCTCAACTATAGTTGAAACATTATGATTCTTTCAGTAAATGCCTTTTCAATTGCATGCAAATAGAGAACTGTTAGTATCAGGCAATTAATTCATTAGAATTGAACAACAATATTTGCTTTAAGTGCAAGAATACATTTATAGAATATTAATACATATTACAGTATTTTGAATGGTGAGCTGCCTAAATTGGCATGCAGTCCAATCTAAAGTCTTTCTCCTCCCTTTCATGGTGTTTTAACTACTAAGGGTTATGATGCTTCCATGACTATTTGCCTGTCTCCTTTTCACTAACACTGTGCTGAAATCAGCCTTACAATTTCTCAGAAGCATCCTTCTCCTGAGAAAGAAGCTTCTGTTTTCGAATTTCTTTAGAATTTACCTTGATAACGTTTGTTGAATTTTCTCCACCCACTAGCCCTATGTATGGAGGGAATGAATGAATCAAGTTAGTCTGAATGTGTCTGCAGCACAGAAGGTAGCATGCTAATAGAACAAGAGAAGCAACAAGAACTTCAGAATCGTATGTTGTACAGCAGCTGCGCCTGTTCGCTTAATCTGACCTCCTGGCCCACAAAAGCTATTTTAAGTCTCTGCATGAAAGCATAACTGTCCTGGGTACCAGCAGACAGCTGTCTCCAGACAAGAGGAAAAAAACTGATGATGATGAAAGGAGTCTGAAACTAAATCCACCATTCACTACACTGAGAAAAATAATTTTGAGGGAAAATTCTTGTTCAAGCTTCCCAGTTTAGGTGCTTGAGGCAAACTAATGCAGATTTTCCTATCCAATTGTTTCCAGTCCTACTGCCAGCCTGCTTAGTGACCTCATTATGTTCATGATGCTTGGGAATTCTTGACTCAGCTGCTCTTTGGGCTACTGATGCACCAGTTTCTGGCATTCAGGTGCTGGGAACAAAATCTTTTAACAGCAGTCCATAGTCTATAAGCTTTTGTCTATATAGACAAGGATAAACTTGAAAAACTTGACTAAGAAAATCCATTGATGAGACGGGAATGTTTGATCAAACCTATGATTCAAATATGCAGGAACTTGAATGAATTTTATACCAAACTTCAGGTCATGGTAGTCATGCATTCTAACAAGCTATAATAGGGCCATCTAAAATTTGGCTTGCACACTGCTAAGCCATAGTTTGTTTTCACCACCGTATTGACTGAGCCACAACAGTTGGATTTGCACATCTTGCAATGCCATAAATCATGGTTAACAAACCACAATGGCTGAGCTCACAAAATGCCAAACAAAGCATATTTTGGCTTAGCATAATCTGTGAACCAGGTTACTGTGTCACAGGAGGAATCCTTTTATGGACCTCTGTGGTTCTGTTTCAACATCTACCTGTCATGGATGGTTTAACTGGTTTTCCTGCACATTGCAGAGGGTTGCACAAGATGATCCTTGTGGTTCTTTCCAACTCTGTACTTCTATGCTTCTATAATCTGGCTATTCAAAAGGCCTTGAGTGTGAAATTGTTACAAACTAAGATACTTCTTGATATGGTATGTTAATGATGTTGATTATTTATCTGGTTTATCATAACTGTCCTTTATATTTATATTTATATTTATATATATTCTGTGTTCTTGATGTATTGCTCTGAATCCTTTTACTAGAGAGTTTTTAATGGAGTGGAGTGGCAAATAAACCCAAAATAAATAGAAACCCTACTCTGAAAACTGGGTAGGGGCAATGAAACCTTGCAACTGAAGCTGCTATGCCCTTTGGAGAGAGGGAAGAAATAGGAGCAATTAATAATAGCTAGAGAGTGGGGCAGTAAATTGTTGCAGGGTAAGGGGTGGGTGAAAAGGATTAAAAAGTCTGTGTCAGATCTGTTTTGATTCCAAGGGCTGCTAAATCAAGAGCTGCTGAAGTCTCTGTAGATGTATGGAATTGACTGCAACTAACAAGCATGCATATGAAGGGGAAAAGACCATTCATGTGTTATTAACTTTACAATTGTAAACACAGTTACCAATTTAGAATAAGCCTCACTGCACACAAACATGGAGACAATCCTGTTGCACTTTACTTTCCACATATCACATTTACCTGAAGGCAAAGCAGGGCTCTAACGCTTCCTGAGCCACCTCATGTTTACTCACTACCCTTTCACACATTCTTTTCACAATTGTCTAGCAAGGGCCAAGTCTCCCAATTATTCAGAAGTAAGGTAATGGCAAAGGGTTGGGAAAATCTGAAAGAATTGAAAATAACTAGTCATTGTTAGAGGTATCAGCAAATCAGCATGCCTCATTAGCATGTGGATGAGCATGTGGAAGCACAAATTCTCTGTGTGCTTCTGGAGGAAGCTGTTTGTTGCCCCTCCCACATTCCTTTGTCCTCTTCCTCCTCCTTCCTCCATCAGGGAATGGAGCCAGTTTGGTCTAGTGGTTAAGGTGCTGGGCTAGAAACCAGGAGTCTGTGAGTCCTAATCCCACCTTAGGCATGAAAGCCGGCTGGGTGACTCTCAGCACAACTCACCTCACAGGTGGTTGTTGTGGGGAAAATAGGAGGAGGAAAGAGTATTAGGTATCTTCGCCACCTTGAGTTATTTATAAAAATAATAAAGGCAGGATAAATAAAATAAAATAAAATAAAATAAAGAAATTACTATGCTGCAGGAGCTCCTTCCATCTCTGGGCACCCTGCATGGGCCTAGAGTCAGGAGTTTCCCCTTTTCTGCATGCAGCTCTTAGCAGCAATTAGGGCTAAGGGTTAATTCAGTTTAGGGAAAAGAAGGAAGAACAACGATCATTTTTCTGGATGGAGGTAACTGGACCAAATAAATGAATAAGACTTCTTTTTGCTTACTTTTGAACCTACTTTGTCTAAGTGTGTAATTCTTTAAGCTTGGGTGGGCTAAGTATGTAAGATCAATAGCCTATATTTCTCTAACATGCTCATTAATGCTATTTTAGATAATATTCTTTTTCTGTGCATGTCTTTTTGCTGTATTAAGCTCTGCTCCATTCAGTGGTCCTAGCTGTCCACTAATGGCCTCAGTCATCATCCAGAAATATTGCATGACACTGGCCATGATGGGGTTTACTTTAGAGCTCATCCTTCTGGGCTTTATGGGGTAGAGGTGGGAGCCCACTTAAAGAGTTCCTTTTCCATTCATTTCATTGTATGTCTCACACCAGTCCACCAATGAATAGCATGTTTTTATCCCTAGGATAAGACCTGGACGAAAATGACTAACAGTCATTTTATAGAAGAGTGGGTGACAGAAAGAAGTAGGTAACTAACAAAATAGAAATGTAAAAGATTAAAACTTTTGCCTTCTTTAGCTGTTCTGCTATGAACCATCATAATAAGCTGGAAGTCAAAACATTTTGTTCTCAATTCTTGTATGTCTACTTGGTTAAGACACTGTAATCTGTGTATGTTTTTAGTGAATAAATACATCCTTCTTGAATGCTTAGTGAATAACCACATCCTTGCCTGAAATATGGTTTTATACTTTAAAGTTTCTCTCTCTCTCACCCTCCTCTCCTCTCTCTGGGGATATGTGCTCTGTGCACTTAAGACTAGGAGTTTTTACAATTATAGAATATGCACATTTCATACACCATAGAAATGGTGAAATGATGTAACATTGGACAGGTTTGGGGCCTTGACCATTTGTGGTAAGTTTGACAGCCAAAAATTCCAGGAACTAAGCATACCTAAAAAATGAAAAGCGTTGCCATCTGTTTTCTGTAGTCTATATAAAGGCAGATTTCCAAATTATGATCTCATAACTTTCAGGGTGCACATAATTGCTCATGATTTATTAAAAGTGTTCTGTGGAATATATATGTAGCACATTTTCATGAAATCTCCTTTGGAATTTGCTGATAATTGTGATCTCAAATGAAGTCATTTTAGATTGCTAAATTTATTTTAATCCAACTCAGGCTTGTTTTGATGTAAGGCATTGGTATGAGAAGCTCATGATGAAAGGATATCCTACATTTTTTTTGCTCTTTTGCTATTGCAGTATTGTGATATAATATAACCAGTTTATTCACTATAAATCTAACTTTGAACATTAGTGGCAAATATCCAATTTAACCCTGGCATTCATATAGAAAATACCTTGTTTTCATCTGCTTAAATAAGGATGCAATTATGTGAACATCAAATGTAATCTTTTATCATCCTTATTAAGATGCATACTTCAACACCACTGTTTTTCTGATTTGCATTTCATTTGCATAGATAAATGTGTAGGAGCAATTTCGTATCCACCTCACCCCACCCGGCAAATC
Organism: Candoia aspera; assembly: GCF_035149785.1. Taxonomy (NCBI): domain Eukaryota; kingdom Metazoa; phylum Chordata; class Lepidosauria; order Squamata; family Candoiidae; genus Candoia; species Candoia aspera. Next base: position 208,158,956 of record NC_086154.1, on the reverse strand, counting down.
CTGCTGTGCTGCCTCATCATGTCAGGGGAGAGTTCTTGGGAGGGATGAGTGAAGAATGTGGGGAGTATATCCCAAGAGTATATAATCCCAGAAGGGTCACCCAAGGCAAGAAGGTCATCCTAGCTGCCAGCTAAAGCAAGAAGGCACCTATATTGGGCAGCAGCAATATAAGAAGAAGCTGGAGGTGGAAGATCGTTTCATACTATGTGGGAGAAAACAAAAGTAAACTACTGTATTTTACTAAGGAAAACCACATGGATAGAAAACATAAGATGTTAGATGATAAACTGCTGGCTGATGGGCCCTCAGGTTGGCTGGCACTGAACATACTACTGAGGAAAACCTGAGGATCTTTCAGACAGTAATGGTGCTTATGTTGTGGGTAGATTAAACCCTTCCAGACATCTAGTTGCTGATGTTGCCATGCAAGAAAAGAAAATCCAAAGCTACAAAGATAGAATTAGAGTGAGAACATCGAACATAAGAAACATGAACATCAGAAAACTCAACAAGTGAAAGATAAAATAAATCAACTACTGTACACATTGATATCTGAGGCATCAGTGAATTGAGATGGAGGACTAATATTAGATGCTTTCAGCCAAAAGATCACACTGTTCATGACTCAGGACATGAAAAACAAAGAAGGAACGACTTTCTTTCATAGTTTTAGGAAGGATATAGGAAGAACAGTACTTGGCTACAATGCAATTAATGACCAAAATAATATCAATTCATGGACAACTATTTAATATGATAATTATGAAGATTATGCTCCAACCACTGATTTTAAAAAAGTAGAAGTTTATGAGTTTTATGATCAAGTTCAATTTGAAATTGACAGAACATGCAAGCAAGATGGTGCTGCTTGTGGTTGGTGGCTGGAATGCTAATGTTGGAAATATTAAGGAGGAAAATGTAGTTGGACCAGATAGCCTTGGAAACTGAAATAAAGCAAGAGAATGACTTATCAATCCAATGATTTCTTAATTGCTACCACAGTCTTTAAACAACCAAAAGGACATCATATATACAAGGATATCACCAGATGGAATATACAGAAATCAAATTGACTATATTATTGGTAGAAGGAAGTGGAACAGCTCAATTATAACATCAAAGATATGGCCAAGGATGACTGGGATTGTTCTTCCATCAGCCAAACCAATCCCTTCCTTTGAACTTGGGTTCAATTCAATAAAGAAAGAAGGATCATCTATCATATGCATACTGGAGCCACTGTCTATTATGAAAGAAGAGCAACTTTTATTAATTGCTGAAAATGAAACAAGAGTTGTTTCTGGAGCCTTTTCTCTGTTGGTTTTCTGATCTGCCTTCCTGGCCCAACAATTTTTATTCAAGTGCCCACTCTTTCCACAAAAATGGCACTTGATGGGTTCCTTTGTTTTTGAATCACTCCTCTGTTTTTGACCATCTTTGCCCTGAGGCTTTGTAAAATTGCCTGCCTCATGACAGGTCTGCTTTGAATTTCTATAGGAGGCTTGCCTGCTATGCTCAGACTTTAATTGTTGAATTGAGTCTGAGAGGGGTTGTCTTGATCTCCTATAACTTGCAGCAAAGCTTGAATAACTCTGATACTAATAAAAATCCAACTTGCAAGCAAGCTTGTGCAATAATGACTGAACTTTGGAAATATGTTCATCAATGTCTGCATCTGGTTGCAGTTTTACATTGGATAACTCTCACCAAATTAACAACTTGGGAATCTCCTCCTTCCCCAAAGAGTTTAAACAATTCCTTCATCATTCCTTTTGCAGTTTCTCTGTGCTGATCTGTACCAACATTGATCCATCCAAGGAATTCATAATTAGTTCTTGGAGTTTCGGATCATTGGCTACCCAATTTGTATAGCCTTCTGAATCTGGATTAGGAGGATTTTCCTTCGAAATATTATACAGATTCAGAATCTTTGCCTGCCTCTCCACCCAAATTTTCCAGGGATAAAATTCTCCAGGTTTGAGTTTAAAAATCACCGGATAGTGAGGCAGTACACTGGCCAATTTTGTCTAAGCAAAAGATTTAAAAATCACTTCAAAAAGAAAAAAAAAAATCTTCACTTTATGCTTAGCTTTCCTTGTGCAAGATAACCTACTCAGTATTTACATTGAATATTCTCTCAAAAACAACAATGCTAATGCAAAAACAAAAAAAGCCAAAAAAAATAAAAAATAAAATTTCTCTTTCTGCAAACTGGGCCCATAGCCCAATGAAGCCATTAGTGGACAGCTAGGACCACTGAATGGTGCAGCGCTTAACACAGAGGAGAAGCTGCACACAGAAAAAAAAATCTAGAATAGCTTTAATGAGCATGTCAGAGAAATACAGGTTATTGATCTTACACACTCAGCCCTCCCAAGCATAAAGACTCACATGCTTAGACAAAGTAGGTTTAAAAGTAAAAAGAGTCTTACTGATTTTATTCTTGGTTCAGTTACATCCATCTTCAGTGGAAAAGTGAAGATTCTTTGTTTCTTCTGTTCCCTAAACTTAATGAACACTTAGCCCTCATAGCTGCTAAGAGCTGCATGCAGAAAATGGGAAAAATCCTTCAAGGCCCAAGCATGTGGCCATAATGGAGGGGGAGAGAGCAGCATACATGCTGCCTCCTTGGTCAGTGGAGGAAGGAGGAAGAGAGAGAGAGGAAGTAGGAATGGCAACAAACAGCTTCCTCGCACATAGAGTCTGCCTCCTAGAGCAACTCATACATATACAAAAAATGAAGCATGATGATTTTTTAACATCTCCAACAATAATGATGATGCAAGCTGGATAACTGAGAAAGCCAATGAATGAATGAATGAATGAATGAATGAATGAATGAATGAATGAATGAAAAGAGTCAGTTTGTGCTTTTTTGATAATACAAATATCTTCAGTTGTGTTGATCATGTCAAGCTGTGGAATGTGCTTAGAAAAATGGGAATCCCAAAATATCTCATTGTCTCCATGTGAAGCATTTACATAGGTAAGAAAGCCACAGTATGGGTAGTGCTAGTGAAATAGATTGGCTCCATGTTGGCAAAGGAGTGACAAGGGTATAGAATCTCCTTTTATTTATTCAACCTATATATGAAATATAAAGGGAGGGAAACTGGATTGGAAGAAGATGAACATGGTTTTAAAAGTGGAGGAAAAACATCGATAACTTGCACTATGCTGATGACGCTGTTATGATATCTGAAAATGCAAATGATCTGTAAGCTCTAGTAATGAAAGTCAAGGAGCACAGTGAAAAAAATGGGACTAAGATTAAATGAAAAGAATATTGAAATGGTGAATAACTTTTGCTCCTTTTGGATCAACTATCAACAGTAAATGAACTGGTAGTCAAGAAAGAAGCCATAGACTCCCAGCTAGAAGTTAGAAGCCAGAAGCCAAACTGGGCAATATTCCAGAGGAGAAATGGTAGAAAATGCTTCTCCAGCAGCCTGTCCATATCCTTGGATCTCACAAAGTGAAACTGATCTATCCTAACCCTATGAAAGTCGTCATTAGACACTTCCATAGTTGATTCTACATCTAGGGCAGCATCTAGTCTGGCTACCAAATGAAAGATTTTATCCACAAATAGCTTATTGAAAGTGTCAGTCTTTATTATTATAATCAATGATCCAGATTAAAAACAAAACAAAACAAAATAAAATAAAATAGAAAACGTACAAAAGCATAAAAGTCAGGGATGTAGTATTTGATGGCACATTTTAACTGCAGCGACACAGAATTTAGCCACAATATTGGTAATGCTAGTATTAGAAACAAACACTGGAAGCTTTATAGAGTACAGTCTGTTTGTCCTGGATACTGTTGCAGAAGAGGTAAAATAAAAATTCCTCATGTCCCAACAGAAACTGCAGTATAGCAATACAGGGCCAATTGTTTCAATTTCTTCTGAACCATGAGGGCAAGCTCATTTTGATAAGGGGATTCATTGAAAGGGGTGCAACAAGCCTCAGGGGGTTCTGTAATAGAACTCTAGGAAGAGGAGGACGTGGGGATTACAAATCACCCCCTTCACAACCTGAAACAGTTCAGCAGGCCATGAGCTTGTGGATGTAATACATGCAAAAGGAAAAAACAAAAACAGTTTCTTTGCTACATGTAAAGATTGTTCAAAGGGTCTTTAAGTTGTGCCTTATCAGACTCAGCTCAGAACTTCTTTCACCTTTGCTCTGTCTATATATCCTCACTGCTTTGGCTCTAACAGCTTATCCATGCTCTATGGGACTGTGAGGTTAGAGCCTGCTTCTGACTCCAAAAACGAAACTTATCCAGAGTCAGAAGGGGAAAACGAAACTTTACAGGAAGGACTTGAAGAATCAAAACCGAGAAGTGACTCAGCAGGGTGGGAGAAATCACAGGTGCTGATTGGACAAACTCCAGAGGGAGATTTGAAACCTCCAATCAGTGCTTGAGAGAGGAGAGCTGAGAAGCGCGCAAAAGAGAAAGAAGCCCGATTGGCTGCTAAAGGAAAATGGCGCAAAAAGGAGCGATTAAAAGGACAGGCGTGCCAAGAGCAAGCAGCCGAAGACAACCGATCCTTCGAGCTCACAGCACCTGTGGAAGAGTCCTTACCAGCATCAGAAGCCTTGACTGTAGCTAGCGTGGAACCAGCACCAGCACCTTCTGCCATCAAGGACCAGCCTCCTGCACAAGTCGCTCCAGTTGAACCTCCCCTTGCCTTTCCTGCTGAGCACAGCCTTGCGTCCAGCCCCTAGCCTCACTGCATCACTCCAGCGTGATCTGGGCGTGCCTCCAGATCTCAGCCTTGCCTAGACATTCCAGTCCAGTTTTATATGCAGTTCCGAGCCTTGCCAAAATGTTCCAGCCCAGTCTAGTCTTGTCTCCAGATCCAAGTCTTGCCTAGATGCTCCAGCCAAGTCCAGTCTTGCCTCCAGAACCAAGTCTTGCCTAGACATTCCAGCTAAGTCCAGTCATGTCTCCAGAACCAAGCCTTGCCTAGATACCTCAGCCCAGCCTTGTCTAGCCTCTGTGTACTAGCCTGATCCAGCCTGTGTGCCAGGGCACAAATCTGAGCGTCCAGCCTCTCCTTTGCCACACACTCTAGCTCCTTCCAGTTTTGCAGCTTCAGTCAGAGGATTGGCCAAGTTCTGCCTCACTGTCTTGCCATGGTCTGACCCTGCAGTGTGGTCTGAGTGTCCCTTGCCACCTTTGAGGCATGTTGGAAAGACTCCTTAGGAACAATTATGTCAACTGCCCTGGGCAATATCAACATGGACACTGGCAGAATCATGATTGGAGCCCCAAACCCTTCCAAGGCATCTTGGCATCCAGTTGGATCTAGTGACATTTTGGGGTGGATCATCCTAACATACACAGGCCCTACAAGGTGATGTGTAGACACTAATCCAATCTTAACCAGATGGTGATCTATGTTTGTGGGAAAGCTTGAGGTGTCCCCTTCCATAGAACATCTTCCCCTGGTCAAGCAAACTACCAAGTTGAGCATATGACTTGCACCTTATGTTGGCTCTCTGATTGGGTGTGATAGGCCCATATTTATCATTGCTGCTATGAACCTCTGAGACCAACCATCCCCAAAGTGCATGCTGAAATCCCCTCAGCAGTATAAGCCAAGATGTCTGCCTACAAAATCTCTAACAGGCACTGTCTCCTCAGTCCATTAAACAGCAGAGTGGTGGTTCATAAGCAGAGTTCCCAGGAATAAACTTCCTCCTACACTTCCTACTGAGATACACACTTTCAATATGAAAAAGGTATTTCCCTGTTATTCTGGTAAGGAGAAAATATTATGTATCACAGGCACATTACCCTTTAGCGTACTTTCCTTGGCTTACTCTATTCAACTGCAAGAAGCTTGGTTCGTATGATCCCACCTGCCTTCTTTACCCAGATCTCTATTATACAAGCCAAGTCATCTTGATCATCCACAATCAAATTGCGGATTATTTATTTCACTTTGGACTAATCTGCCATTATAGAGAACAAGACCATATTCTTTGAAAAGCCAGAATCTTCTTCCAAAGCCTGAGAGTTGACAAGTCCCTCAGAAGAGGGAAAAGCCCTTAAGTTTTCAATTTCCATTCCCCTAAAATGGCTTGTCAGTTTCCCAATGCCAGATCTTCTATCCCCCACCACAATTGTGGTTGCTACTTCAGATTCCATAGATGCAGATATAATTTAGCAGGTTACTGAAAGAGTTCAAAAGGTTTCCTGCACGTGCAAAGAAATCCCTCAGTGGACCTCGAAGCAGGGGGAACAATCAGGTATTCTTCTCTTACCATCCAGTAGGCAAACTGTCTATAGCCCATGAAGTGACACCCAAGCTCTCTCTACCATTTCCTAGTATTCCATGCCTCACCAGGAGGCCAAGTGGGGCTTAAATCCCCTTCTAGCTGCTTCTGGCTCTCACCCAAGAACAGCCCCAATTATACACACAACTGCTTCTCCTGGATTTCATTACAGAAAAAGTGGAGAAATCCTTGCTCACTGGCAAGAAGGAAAAAGTATCTCTAGTAGATTACAACTAAATCATTAAAATGTAAAACCAAAATCATCAGAATGCTCTAACAGAAAATGCCAGGGATGAATGATAGATAAATGCACCTGTATTCTTTATAAAGGCTTATTGGTCCAGGTTACTGTTGCTTGCCACTGAAGTATGTTGGTCTGTGTAGATCATACCCTTTTCACAACAAAATCTTTGCAACCTTGAAAGCAGTACTGAGCATCCTGCATACTTGTGGATGAAGCTCTATCAGTATCTGGAAGCAGGCCTGAAAACTGTCTTCTTTATTATGAGTGGACTTGGATTTGTTAGGAAGATGAGTTTATTAAATCTTTTCTATATTAGTAATTGGAATGGTTCTTCATTGTAAAAGATACAACAGCGTGAATACAGTTAGACAGGTTTTTAAAAGAGAGATATTTGCCACAAAGGCCCAAGGAGCAGCAGGCCTGCAGGGAGTGGAGAGTGGACAGAGAAGGAAAGAGAGGGAAAGAGTTTAATCCTCCCTCCCTCCCTCCCTTGGTTACAATAAAAATCTCATCCATGAAACTGTTACTTGAACTGCTTTCACTGAGATCCATGGAAGTTTATTTATTTATTTATCAAATTTCTCTGCCACCCAGAGTTGTTATGTGCGAGATAGGCCGCAGAGAAATTTGAAAAATAAATAAATAAGTTTCCTTCCATACATAATGATTAGATAAAGATAGTAAAATCCAGGTTGGACTGCATCAAGAAAATACTGAGACACAACAGGATTCCCAGGTATCATAATTAACTATTTAAGTGATGTTTTCTAATTAATATTAAGTTCTTCCAATTTCTGCCACTTATATTTAATCTCAGTGTAGAGTGGAAATTGGTTCATGCATGCTAGCACTCAAATAATAAGATGACTTTTTAACCTACCAGGATTCCTTGTTCCCATAAAGTGCTACTTGGTGATGAGTGTCATTAAAGATTTGTGGTATGATAAATTAATTTTAAAAGCTAACTTGCTATGATCCATGGAACCCAGCAGTGTCTACAGGCAGAATACCACAGAATCAAGAAATATTATTATGAGGTGAAAACATTTTTAATTTAGCCTTGTTGACCTTCTAGTGACAGTCTGAGAATGTTTGAAAAATGAACCTTTTACTGATAAGACTGAGTGTCACTGAAATGTTATTGTCTCTGTTCTTGGAGTGATTTGTTTTAGAGTCTTACTTTGTCAATGCTTGAGCTGGTTTTCATGGCATCAATAAACTGGCTACTTTATCAGCAATGACAGTTATGCCTGAGAGCTATGATTTAAGAGAAATCTGTTTGCCAGGGAAAGCATTTTTAAAGTGGCTCTGAGAAATGTGTTTCACCTCTTAATTTCTAAGTAGCCATTCCATCTCAAAGTTTATTCCTTGTACCTTCTGCATCTTTATCATCAGTAGCTAGTTCATATATTTAAGATACAATTGAGAGAACAAGCAAGGTGATAGACAGAGGGCATTATGGTCACAGACCAGAGTTTGAAATAAAACATGATAAAAATAAAATAAGAATAAAAACACAGAAAAGGATAAGAATTTTACAATTGATGGTGGATATTTGTGGGAGGTCAGTGAGTCTTATTATAACTGAATGTGGCTATGTTCAAGGAAACCAAATCATACTAATCCGATAAAAATAACTGTACATAAAAAATACCAGAATTTCCTGGGTGTTTTACCAGGTAAGCAGTTATGAGGCAGTTCCTAGGATCATTATAGAGGGTCCAGTATGACAGGCCATGAGCTGTAGTTTCATTAGCCCTGTGTCTACAGGGACACAGTTTTAGCTCATAGGGAACTTTTTTATAACCGCCGTCCAAAACTGATGTGGGGAGAGTGTTGAAGCACACTAAAATTAGTTCTCTTCAGAATTTGGGGGTGGTTATATGTCTTGCTGGATTGAAAAAGGAGGGTTGGCTCCTCAAAAGAAACTTATTGAGTAAAGCAGACTGGTTTTCTGTTGGGCTTCTAGCTCTTTAATACATTATTTAAATGCACTAAATGTGGCTCATAACCCATCATTAAAAACGCCTCCCTAAAAATGCTGAGATGGAATTTTTGTAACATTGTCTTGGTTCATACCGATTCATAACTGTCCTCAATAAGCGAAGAATTCAAGCCTGTGGGGAAAAAAAACAATAACTTCAGTCAGTATACTATGATGCAAATCCATAGACCCATTTCAACTTTAGCCAACCCTGCCTCCAACCTTAATACTATGTTTGGAAGGCAAGGGGATACCTGGAATATAGCCCTAAATTCCTACCTGGAATTTAGATTGGATCTCTTCAAGAGGAATAAAGGAACTGTCCCAACTAGGCACCAATTCCAAGCATAGAATCAAGGATCATTACTGGAGAAAACAGAACATGAGTCCTGGGTCAAACTATAATTGGAAATAATCCATTCCATATACAAGTAATGCACTGCACATGTACATCTCCTATTTAGCTATTTAAACCACTAGACAAATGTGCCCTGGCATTCTTCTCAGTTGATGAGAGTGTACAAACATGTAAAGGATCAGTGCCACGCCCCAGAAACAGTATTATAACATTGTCAGTGCCACCAGAATATAATGCAACAAATTGGATTCAAGATAATAAATAAAAGGTTCCACAGAAATTTGGAAAAATAATGTGTGCCATTTTTACTGTTTCTGTCCTCTGGAATCTTCATTGCCACACAAAACCCTTATAAAGTTAAATATGAATCAAAGTCTTATCTGAAACTTTCCATGCTCTAATAGGGAATCAGTTCTGTGTTTGTCCAGTAAGCAGTTCAGTTTGATAAGGTCAGTACCTTCTTCTATCAAAAGTCATCTTTAGACATGTAAAAACTGTTTAGCTAGAACTTCTCTTTTTTATTATATTCACTGTATTTTCAGTAAGCAAATACTAGCTTTATTTAAATCTTTGACCAGCATAAGGTAAACAACATATGGACTAAAAACTGTCTGTAGGATTAACAGCTATAATTTAAGAATGACCTATGCCTATAAATTATGCAAGAGTAGCTATAAAATTGTGAGACAGACACTTAGAACATAAAAATCATGAAGTTACTATGGAACTCAAAACTGTAATGCTATAAATATTATCTTTAAGATGATAATATGTAAGATTAATTAAAACTAAACTAATAATTAAATGGATAACTCTATATTGGATAGTATAGAAAGATGATATTCTATACTATCCAGAAGCTAAATGTAATAGGCTATAACATTAAGAATTATGTCACTATATAACAAAATTGTTGGATATGATATAACAGGCCTGATTAATTCTTGCTAATAGTTATTTCAGGTGACTGGTGCAATGCTGAACATTTTTAAAAAGTGGAAGCTTGCAAGAAGACTAGGTACACAGAAAAAGAAAACACAGTTTAAAAGGAAATCTGCCAGGACTCAAACCAACAACTTTCTCTGTGCCAAGTAAACATCATATCCAATGTGCTGTTTCAGTTCTGCTAGTAAAGGGAGGCGTAGAACCTATTAGAATTGTGTTGAATACTAGCTCAGTCGAAGGGCTGGTCCTTCCTCTTCAAAGTAGCCAATGAGCCAGTGAAGTTAGCCTGCAACAAACTGAAGAGCTCTTATCTCGAACCAACCTGAATGCTCAAGTCAGCCTAACAGGGAAAAGTATTCTTTGGAAATGGAGCAAGGAAATGCACTGAGGTCACTTTGAAGGTGAACAGGGACTTAATACAGGATGACCGCGTCTGCGTCTGTCTGCCCATTCTAGCAACAGAGTAACTGGCCAGTGCAGACAACAGTGCTTTGAATGTCTTTGTAATAGAGGCAATAGAAAAGCATGTGCTTGATGGTTTCAGCTTGTCCATCCTTGCAAGAGTACAGGTGGAAAGGGGATCTTCTATATTCCCTCCAGCAGAGGTAAAGGGAGAGCACTGCAGTGAGCCAGATTAAAGACCCTTTCATGATTCAATGTGTCTAGCTGCATCAGCTATGCAGCAGCTATGATTGTTTCCATTTAATTATATTTTGAGCACAACTTCTCTACTTACATTTGTCCCACCTTGTATGCATTATCCAGAAACATGCCTAAAGATTAAGAGACCTGGGTAATATATGTAGGAACAACACTTTTCTGTATTTTAGCAGAATATAGCCTCTTCTGATCAACTCTGAAGCTTTTGATTTGCTCAGCCATCTCACAGTCCAGTTTATGGAAGTCCTCATTTTGCTAGATTCAGCCTATTTAATTTAGCTGTTCCTGCTAACAGGCAATAAATGCTCCACTCTAGTAGTTTGCCACACAGTGTAATCCACCAGCAGGAATGTTTCTACTAGGTACAAAGTGAAGAACCAGCTTTAGACAGCATCTTTTTTGGGACATAGCAGAAGGCGAAATATAGAGGGGTCAGAAAACACTCCTGGATTCCTGTACTTAAGATGTGCTCTATTTCAAGGACTTTCCAGTCCAGATTTAGTTTAAAGGCAATGAAGTATCACAATGACTTGAAATTGCTCATCAGAAATTAGTGCTTGGGCAACAGACTGTGCAGGCCAACTGGCAATCTGATCATCATTCTTCCTACTATGACATTGTAATAATTCCATCATGTTTATCTGAATCTTATTCTCTCTCTCTCTCTCTCTCTGTATACCCACAAGCACACTCACAACAGTATATCCAAATGTATGAGGCACATATTCTTTTTCCTGATATAGTTCCAAGTTCTTCTTTTTTGATAAAGCCCCTGTTACAATTTATCTTTAATATTTAATTCACCAGTAAACTTGATGTAAATTACCTCCGTAATAGTTGGTTAGTTCAAGGACACCATTAAAATGCATTTAATGCCTCTGGTTGCCAGCTAATTATCTATGCTCTCATTTGGAGTTTTTAATACATAACATAGGCACAGTGATTAATCTAATAATTGGTATATAAGAAATGGTAAACAAATTTAAATTCAAATGCATGCGTTTGTCTTTTTGAAGAAAAGGGGTTGGGGGATTCAATATCTCTTCTGCCCATTTAATCATCTGCAAAATAATAGAGGATTCCTAATTATAGCTTTTTTGTAACTTTTTATATGCAACTATTGTTAAAAAAAACTATATACAGCTTTCATTAAAGCTTTCATTAAAGCATTAAAGGTAAGAATATTTCAGCAATACTAAACTGAACAACAGATTACTCCCAGACAAATTTAACCTAAATTAAAATACCTTATAAAATTATGACTATTAACCTTAGTTATATATTCCTCTGTGATGTCAGTCTATTTTCCTTTTTTTCAAAATTTTACATAAAACCTTTTGTCTCTTACATTTATCCCTAAAAACTAATATTCATGCAACTCAGCCTCTATTTCTAAGTACAAGATGTTTAGGCATATCCGTCTATTCCTCCAAGATATTATGGAATCCCACATTTCCTATAAAAACAACAGTGTTAACTATCAGAAATTCTCCATTTTGTTTTAGGTAGCTGTTTTTGCCATAGATTTCTAGCTATAATTACTTCTGCTTTCACTGAATTGAAGAAAAAGATATTATGAAATCCAATCCAAAATCTCTTATACCATATGAAGTGTTTAGAATATCCAGAAATCTTGTTCATATCTTGTACATGTTTTATTTGTGGCCAGTTCATATCAAAGGCAAAATTTAGTTAGCTTTTCTTATGCCTCTATAAAGTATCCTAAGAAGTTGGCCTTTGATGATAATTAGAAAGAGAATATACAGAATGGAATTGCTATTGGAACTTTCAATTGTTAAAAATAAGTTTTGAAAGTTATCTATAGACTTCCTTATTCCAAAGGAAGTAGTGATGAAATGCCGTCAGTACCATTATTATGGGGAGAAAAAGAATGAATTCTAAAAATAATTACCTTGGACAATTGTGAAGGGCATAATATATTTGTCTTGAAGATATGTCAAATACTAAAGGGATCTAATGGAAATTATGGCTTTCCTCATGAGAGACAAAAGGAAAGGTACAGATGCTTCTGACCTTTTCAGCTTATATGTGCAAAAAAAAAAAGGCATGGTACTGTATAAAAGAGAAAACAGTCTAAATTGGTTTGATACAAAAGCACTGAAGTAATAAAAACCTCAATCTGAGAAATAATAGAATAGTGAAAAAAGTAAAATGTGGTTCAGAAGGAAGAAAAATTGGGGCAAAATGTGTTAATGCTATTGGCTCACGAGGGATTTTGATTATAATTACACCTTTGAGCAAAAGGTGTTGATTTTCTTTTGGTTAGGAACACCAGGTACAATATCCATTTCAGAATAGAGCAATAATGTTAATCGAACAACTTTGTAAAAACAGTCAGATAATCTTCAATTTTTATTGCTGAACCCAAAGACAGGGAATTTCAACCCCTTTTTTTGCCTTTCCTAAAAAATGTTTTAACTGCTACTGCTTATTTGTTTAGATTTGTTTTATGACTTGTTTCATTTTATATTTAGGGATTTAATCTCATTTTGACAGCTGTCTTGAAGCAGGGTAGGAATCTGTGAGGAGAAAACTATAGTTTCTGAACAATATTGCTCTGGTACTTCCTTTAGAAGCCTGCCATGGACATTCCAGTGATGCCATGAAATACCAACATTTTCATAAGTCACTTTTTCAGTGCTTTTCCCTACTATACCTTTCAGAATACAGAGCTGGTTACAAAAACTAGACCTTCTCTCCTATGAAAAAAGGATAAGCATTTGGGAAATCTTGCTGGTTTGGAAACTGTGGATAAATCAGAACTCAGTGGCATGCATTAAAATTAAACGTGGGGAGATTTAGCTAAAAGAACTTTTTTTTACACCATACATAGTAAAATTCTAGAACTTTCTGCCAATAACTGAGGCAATGGCCACTAATTTAATGGATCTGAAATTGGGACAGGACAAAGACATGGAAAATATCTTTGTACTATCAATGTCTAATAGTTTGATGGATGTTTATTATGAGTAGAATCATAGGCAGCATATCTTAAATATCAGGAGTTAGGAAGCAAATATGGAAGAAAGCTATCCGAATGAAACAAGTTTGGTTACTTTAGTAGCCTAACAGAATTTAAATAATTATTTAGTTGTTGTTTTGTTAAATTTATATCCCATATGTTGTTCCCATATCTATCAGTGTGGTAGGTTGGGCTGAGAAAGAGTGATTGGCCCAAAGTCATCTAGTGAGTTTCTGTTGCTAAGGGTGTTTTCTGTGTTTTGGATTTTTCTACACATTCTTATTTTCAGGACCATTGATTACAATGGATAAAAAATAGTAAGAGAAAAAAGCACATTGACATAGTAAAAAGAAAGAGGTTTTCAAATACATGATGTGCCCTAAGCTTTTTAACAGTCTTTAAAAGCCACTGGTCAGTGATGGGATCCTGAGATACCACACTCCATATTTCCCTCCAGATAGAAAAGAACCCCATTAACAAGTACCTTCTGTAAGTTGAGTTCAACCAGTTGGAAATCCACCAAACCACAGTATCATCTACCTTGCTTTTATCAATCTCACCTTTACTAAAATCAGGGTAGATTACATCCTTAGTATTCCCTGAATCTTCCAATCTTATCTGATACAACTTGTGACAAAGTTGTTGTGACTTCTGGTAAGCTTTTTCTCTAAACGCTCACATACATGCTGCTTGGTAATCTGTTCTAGTACGTTGCTCAGTGTGGATGTTAAATTAACTTTTCTATGGTTATCCCAGATCCCAGATAAAAATCACAATCCCATAGCAAATGATTGATAGTTTCAACAAGGCCAGAAACGGCATAAATTACTCTGTATCATCCCAATAAGAAACAACTTGTCCCCTGTAGAAAAAAGTTCAGAAAACACCCTCCAGAGAAAAACTTGGAAACATATTTATTTACTGCAATTTTATTTTTATTTTTTTTATTTTTATCCCACCTTTATTATCTTTATAAATAACTCAAGGCTGTGCACATACCTAATACTCCTTCCTCCTCCTATTTTCCCCACAACAGCAACCCTGTGAGGTGAGTTGGGCTGCGAGAGAGGGACTGGCCCAAGGTCACCCAGCTGGCTTTCATGCCTATGGTGGGACTAGAACTCACAGTCTCCTGGTTTCTAGCCCAGCACCTTAACCACTAGACCAAGCTGGCTCTATCAATCAATCAATTTATCTTCCAGTCACCAGACTGTCAGTGGTATATAGTAGTAAGACCACTACAGAACAAAAGCAATAAAATAATAAAACATCCAGAATAGCATTACAATCAAATATAACCTACAAATATAAAAACAAACCTTAAAACCTTATCTACAGTCACTTTGACTGACATCATCATTTGCCACAAGAATGTATCTTATGTTGAACAAAGCAGGAAATCTATTTCCTAGTGTCCTGTTCCAGCAAAAACCAAGGTTTGGTTAAATATGTTCTGAGGCAACAACTATTGTTTGACCCAACATTCCACACAGGATTTTTTTTATAATAATCATACAAATTATAGTGCAATAACTGTCTCCATTTCTAAATGGAGTATGTTCTTTGTGACTGGGATTTCCTGTGGGTTCATAGGGTTTGACAGAAAATTCAGTGTAATACTCCACTTCAGAATGTTTTTTTCCCCCCATCTGTAAAGCAACATGGAGCGTCTAGGTTCAGTTTCAGGCGCATTCCTCTTCAAGGTTATATACAAGTCAAGTTTGGGCATTTTTATTGATAAGAAGCAGTGCAGGCTCAGCCTGAGATCTAAAATGCATTGTAACTAGTTTTTTACTGACTAATACAGCCTAAATATTCTCTCAGCTTGTATATGTTTGCAAGATATACTCTTAGTTTAGTGTATGTGTATTCCTGTATGTGTCTAAATATACTACTACTATCTAGAATTAAGGAAGGGTTTAAAATTCCCTGGCAATTTCCCTGTCAATCAAGCTGGTGGCTGGCTTTTCTCTGGCTAGTAAAATCTCTTCTCTTTTATTCCTTTAATCTCTAAGAGATCAACTGTTCAGGGTGGACAGTTGATCTGCCCAACGACTCTGGGCAGTGAAGAAATGTGATAAATAAATAGTATTTTTACTATTTTAGTATTACTAGCCATCTGTGTGCTTCCCTAAAACCAGTAGCCAATCTACAACAGGCAAAGCTGTCTAGATCCATCTTAGATGCTAGTCATTATATACCTCCATTGAGTCTTCTCTCACTTGTCTTTACTAGAGTCCTCTGGTCATTTGAGACTCCTGCTCTGATGCCAGCTCAGTAGTCTTTCTTCCTCCTAGGGAACATTTTTCAGTAATACACAAAACTAATTCCTAATCTCAACTTCTCTTATAAGTTAGTACAAAATGCTTGTATGGGATTCTGCATGGAAATATAAACAGCCCAAAGAAAACCATGGCTGAATGCAGACTATCACATTCTTTCTTTAGTTTTATACACAGAAATCTTCCTGGTCTGTCCATCCTTTCTTACCACATGGCTACAAATATGTACTACTCCCTTTGTAGTGCTTCCTTCCTCCTTGGTGGTCTCCTTCTAACTCTTGGACAATGTCCTGTGCCCTGACCACCTTGAACAGAATGATACCATAGAGAGCTTTTTGTGCATCACATGGGTGCTGCTTATCTTCCCTGATAAGTCTTAAGGAACAAAGGCTGTCCTCTAGTCGCTTCATCTTCCTTTCCACTTATGAGTCAAGCATGCATTTGCAACAGGTAAAGTTAGCATAATCTTCTGGTTAAAAACAAAAAAAAACATAGCCTGGGAAACCTGGAAGCCATGCCATTTCTCCCTTAGGATCTATTCTTTCAGCAGGGTCTGGAGTTGACTTTTTCTTTCTCTCTCACACATGTCCCACTATACTACAAAAAAACTTCCCTGGCCCTGTTTATTCCCCTGTTTACTCTCTCTTGTCACAAGTTCCCATATGCCTGTCCTCTTTTTAAGGAGACCTGGTTAAGACTGAGTTGCTGAATTCAGTAGCTGGTCATTTGATAATTTGTAAGGCTCTCCCCTTCAGATCAAATGTTCAGCACATAAGCGACGAACACCAAGTGTTTTAGCCAGCATAACACATAACCCAACATATCAGTCAGTAAACCTCTCCCAAACTCAGCAAATCAGCTGCATAGTTCTACAGATTCTTCACAATGCTCCTGTGTTCCTGTCTGCTCTTTTTCTTCATTCTGATCGCAAACTCCTTGCCATCTTTCTAAACAATGCTGGCTGAGACTGAAAACTTGAAGTTTCAATCTCCCAGCATATTTGCTGCTGGCTTCAAAGTCACCATATGTCAACAGCAACAAAAAGTATTTAAAGGTAGGCTTATAGCTCTCTTTTTATTTATCAGTAAATGCAGTTCAGTCTAATTTAAGCCATAGTTTAAGGTTATGAATTTATTTCCCTATACTGGTGTTAGATTAGTTTAACACAGGTATTATTGCCTGTGTCTGGTATGATGAATCAGTTATTTATTTTTGTATTCATTTGAGTTCTGCATTGACATATCTCAGGCTGATCCTTGCATTTCCTTACCCTATCCAAACTTCTTTCAAGAGTACAAACATTTATCTCATAATAAACCTTTAGTCTTACCCTTCAATAAATCTTTTCTTGTTTTTGCTGCAACAGATTGAAGAAATAACAATTTCTTCAGCACCCCCTCTAATGCCATTATATAAATTCTAAGAAAATTGTGTTGAGATTATTTGCAAACTCTATAAATCATTTCACATACAAAAATTATTCTCTGGGTTTTATTGCCAAGAGGTATATGAATGAGTGAATTTAACTACAGTATGAATTCAGGGGCAACATTTGGAGACAGCAGACAGGTCAGTTTGGGGATTAGAATATTGCTTGTTCTCATCATCACTTCCACAATAACTCAATTTGCTATCTGAGCTATTAATTTAGAAATCCCAGCATTCTCCTTATTTTTTCCCGAGTTGCTTGTTCTTGTTTGATTCAATTCAGTTGCAACGCAACAAATCCTGCTTCAGGCCTTCCTACTTCCGCTGCAGTTTCTGCAATACTCTAAATAGGACCAGGCATAAAATATGCATAATGCAAGATTGATATAATTTACAGAACAATCTTCTTATTCTCCTCATATGCTTGCTGGGATCATATACTCATTTTTGAGTGGCAAATAGACCGTGCATGTCTTTGTTAATCAGCCATCTATTCTTGAGCTCAGGTAACCTCAGAGAAACATAGATGCCCTGATCACACATACCATATTTCACATATGCTTCATCAAATTTCATCTTTGAACATATGATACACAACAAACTAAGAAACAGATGTACTAGTTCTTACAGATAGTATTTGCAAATATGATATAACTAATGTGCTACCAATGTGGTTTTAATATCTTGATATTCTCATCTTCCATTGCCTGACTGGACTGCAAAACTATTTTGAACAAGGATAATTTTCTTATTTGTGAGACTGCTGATAGGTGAAATTGGTCAGTTCATAAGTCACATCTGAGACTTTCATAACTCCTATGTAACAAACTGACTTCAATCCAGCAGAGGTTTTTTTATTATTATTATTCTAAGTATAAGTGTTGTGCTTACCTTCCTCTAACAAGAGTGGATTAACCTCACTGAAGGTCACAGCAAACATCCTGGGTACATATTTGTACCAGTGTGCAATCTGAGGGTCTGCTTGGACTCACGGCTCCTGCTAGAAGAGCAGGTGGCAGCTGTGGCTAAGAGGGCCTTTGCACTCCTTCAGGATGTGCACCAGTTGTGCCCATTCCTGGACTGGGAGGGTCTACTCACTGTCACTCATGCCCTCGTGACCTCCTGTTTGGACTACTGCAATGGGCTCTACATGGGGCTGCCCTTGAAGAGCATTCAGAAGCTTCAGCTGGTACAGAATGCAGCTGCGCAGGCTGTAAATAGTGTTGGCTATTCGGCACACGTAACACCACTGCTTTGGGGGCTGCATTGGTTGCCAGTGGTTGCCGGGTGCAATTCAAGGTGCTGGTTGTCTGCAACCTTTAAAGCCCTTCATGGCTTGGGACTGGGTTACCTGAGAGACAATCTTTTCCCAGTTGTCTCTACCTCTCCAATCTGGTCCAGCAGGATGGGCATGCTCCGGGTCCCGTCAGCCAAGGAATGTCGGCTGTTGGGGACCAGTTGATGTGCCTTTTCTGCCATAATGCCAGCCCTCTGGAACATCCTCCTTCCTGAGATTAGGATGGCCCTGACCCTATTGGCTTTTCAGAAGTCCTTGAAGATGTGGCTATGTGCCCCGGCCTCGGGTCCTGAGTATGTGAAGGTCCCTGTTTCTTGGTTGTGCTGACTTTAACCAGAGTTTTAACCAGAGTTTTACTCCCTCTGTCCATCTAAGTATAAATTCTAGATGATGATGATGATGATGATGGATTATCCTAATGATGCAAACCATTGAAATGGCAGATATAAAGCTGTATAACCTGGGACCTGGCTATAGGCTTTCTTTGAGGAGGGGGCTGTAGGAGTTGTCACAATGAGCAGAACTTGCACACTTCTAGTTAACCACCACACCACTGCCTACTTCACTACTAATTATATTTCAGCCGTCATTCTTCTCGCTTATTGACAGGCACTTCTGAAAATATTTCCCAACTAAATCACCTATCTGGCATGTCTTCTAATTCTCATGTGGGAAAGTAGTCCTACTCAGATGATGTTGCCTTAGCTCAACATGCATGTTACACTTTGGATCCTATTTCACTAGAATAAGATAATGTTTAAAATCCTGTGGAAATCAAGGTGTTTAAAATGGGTACCTCCTATTCTTTGACACAAGGGGGGGGGAATTAACAGAGTTATTTGAGATTGTCCTGCAAAATCACCTTTGATCCTTAACTAATTGTAGCCTACTTTCAATGGAGATTAATGGATTTGCTAAAAGTGGCTGAGATGCAGTTTTCTGAAGCACAAAGCAATAATAAAACAAGACCATTTTCAATGGAAATCAGTCCTATATTGACAGATGCTGGATGCAGTACAGCAATAATCCACATGTTTATTAACACAGTCAATCACTTGCTTCTTTAGGACCTAAATGGCTGCCATTTGGTAGTTCATACAGTGCAATCTTCTTCAATTAAAGGGACATCTTTAGAGCTATAAATTTATAGATTCAATTCCCAATTGCTATAAAGTTATTTCAGAGCTTTTTCTTTGAAAGAAGCCACTGGGGACCCCAGTTTATAACATGAGATCAGTATTCCATCTTGTACTAAAATTCCCCACTATTTGAATTATTTGTACTCCCCCAGGAGAAAGGGAGAGGAAGGCTGAACAAATAGTACATTGGTGATAATAGTGATTTATTCTTACAATATTTTGTTTGCTACAGGGAATTTTCCCGCATACTGTTTTTTCATTCTGAATTTAAATGTGGGAAATAGCATGAGAGTCACAGAAAAGAGAAGACAGAAAAGAAGTGTTACAGCAGATATTCAGATTCTGAAGAATAATTTACTAACTGTGGCAGCTCTTCAATATCTTTCGGGGTCCTAGTATGATTGATTTAAGTGATTTGTCCTTCCCTGATAAAAGCTGTGAAATAAGGGGATGATATAGTTGATCCAACATAGGATTTGTCATCTGGCCCGAGAATCAAAATTTTTTTAAAAATAAACTCTGCATTACTAGAATTGGAAGAATCCAGAATGAAATTTTGCTCTATCGTTTCTTATGGCTTTTCATTACTGTAGCCATGGACATTTATTCTCTCAGATCTTATCATCCTGTTTAACATCTACATGAAGCTACTTGGGAGGTTATCTGGTGACATGATTTTAGGTATCATCAATAAACTGATGATATTCAGCTATACATCTTAATCCCTGTTTGCCCAAGTAATGCTGTCAAGGTTCTTTCTCAGCGTCTGGAAGCTGTGAGAGTTCAGATGGGGAAGAATAGGCTCAGACTTAGTCCTAGCAAGAACAAATAGCTGTGGCTTTGGGGACTATCTGGTCCTGGGAATTTTCTACTTCTGCTTCTAGATGGGGCCACACTACCCTAGTAAGTAGAGGTATGCTATCTGGGGGTCTTCTGGACTTGCAGCTCCTGCTTGAGGAGCAGGTAGAAGCCATGGCTAGGAGCCTTTTGCACAAATCCATCTTGTTCACTGGTTGTGTCTGTCCCTGGATCAGAAGGCCCTCTAACTGAGTCTCTAAGAGCTCAGAACTTTTAACTGGATAGACAAACCTGTTGAGTCTTGCTTTCTTTTACTTCATATTTTTAAAATGTCAAGTTCTTTCTACACATTTTATGAAGCAATATGGAAACTGTGACAAGTTCTTACACAAAGCAAAACAAATGAAATGTCTATCTGTACCCTGAGATAAAAGTGTTCTTGACATTGGGCTGGGAATAGCTGTGGCCATATAAAAATGCTTCCCTTCCTTCATCAAGGGCTTCTTCCTTACCTCTCTGTCAATCAATCTCCTCACTGTATTGACAAATGCCATTTAATCATATAGAGCAAAAGAGCAGAATAAGAACTCCTTCCCACTGTATTATATGCAGAAGCTCCTCATGTATGGACTTCAGTTTATGGCTGGAACCAATGATCATGAAACTAAAAGAATTTTCAGTGTTCTGTTATATGAATAAAGGATATTTCCCTTAAAACCAAACACCAGCTTCCATGGAGAGATTTTTCTTCAGGATTGCAGGTGGAAATAATAAGATTACATGTCTCCTCTGTATTTGCTGTGCATGTGACAATCATCAGCCTTTCAGCTGAGGCCTTTATTAAAGCAAGCCCTTTGTTGTAAATGCAAAGATCCACCTAGTTTGGCCCATCAATGTTTTTCTTTCAAAGAAAAGAATAGGAGGCTGTCAGATGTGAGCCGCCTAAAGTGAAGCTACTTTTACATCACTTTCAAATCAATATCCTATTAATGTAAACTTCATCTAAAAGTTTTAACCTCATATCATCCTCATTTGTATGAGTCAAATGAGAAGATGGAATCCCAAATATCAGGGGGGATGAATATAGCTCATGTTTACACTGTCATAAATCCTCATGACTGGATAGGGTTCCTGCATAGAAAATAAATAACTCCTACTCCCATGTTAATTTCCAATTTGTGTATTTCCCATGGATGTGAAAAAGAGAAACCAGGCCTGTAGGCAAGTGTTAGACAAATATATAATAAATAATACAGCTCTGTTAAAACCCACTCTAAATAAGATTTGGAATGACTGCCAATTCTCTTATTCCTTGAAGAAAGATATACGTTTGCAGGTTTATAATCAAACCCTATATGTATACAGTTTTTAAAAATCCATAAGAGGAATTCCTGGGACAAACCAAGCACATTTTAGAGGATTGTTGTCAGTGTCATTGGCCACATCTCAGTTTCTCCTGCATCAAAAATGAGCAAAGAAATGATAGATGACAGAAGTAATCCAGCCCTTACTTTGACTTCAGTGCAGATTTGAATCTCTCATTTGTAGTATTTCACTGAATTACAACCTTTGTTCAATTTGTACAGATCTCAGGTGCAATTAGAACTCATGGTATACTGTATATTTAATTATTCTGCAAGTATTGAAGTCAAACTGTACTGCATATTTCTCATGTTTATAACCTCCACACATTTGAAATTGAGATTCCCATCCCATTATTCCTCCAGCTTTAAAATAAATTAAGAACTATAGAAGTAAAACATCAAACGCAAAAATCTCTCATATTCATCAATATACACATGGTAGGGCTACCATATCTGGTCTGCAAACATCCTTATGCCCAGTAGATGGCAGCAAAGAGCAAGAATTTACTTTATCATTTGCTGTCATTGGGTGATGATATGGAGTTTTGCAGCTCAAATCTGGTAGCCCTAACACACACACAACAGAGATGTGAACAATAGTGGTGGTGGTGTGATACTTCTCTTCAGTTTCACTTGGTTCCTGGACTGCTCTCTCTTTAAACATATAAAGAACTGGACTGGTCTCTCTTTAAATATGGGGGGAGGGGCTTCATATTTCTGTTGCCACCAGAGCAGCAGTTGCTGCTACCTCAGCAACCATCAAGGAAGAAGCTTAGTGAACTCAGGGGTTATGTTGGGATGGGGGGCAGGTCTATTATATATACTTGCAAAAAACATGAGCAGCCACTAGAGTTTTCTGTATTTCTCTGTTATTATTTAGTAGTCATTGTCCAAATTTTTGCAGCTCATATATGGCAGCCCTGGGGGAGGGGTATCCTCAGTTCTAGTCTTGGGAGAGGTCATCCATGCTGCATGCAATGAGAGATGGGTCAAAGTCTTGGTTTTTCCCTTCAATTCCTGACATGTAATACCTACATTTCAAGGTGGGCCAACAGATATTAACACTTAAACGCAGCATTTATAAAGTTTACCTTCCCTGTTTTCTTTAGGCATCAGTTCGTTGTGCACCGTTTCTTGTAAAACACCATGAATCATGTTTGAATGCAGAGTCATTTCTCACTTTCAAGGTTAAGTCAATAGGTATTGTTTGGCTCAGTTGTCCTGGCATTAGGAGAACTCAAAAAGCTCACATTCCATTTATGGAGCTTTATTTCCTGTCCTTGCTGTTCCCTTCTTAATTTACAGCAACTTGAACAGTCTGGCATTTGGGATCAAGTGCTGTTGCTTTGAAGATGCAATTTTGATCGATAAACATCATTTGGTGCTGTAATACTGAATGGGAAGTTGGGAGATACATATATAATCTAACTGAAAATGCATTAGAGGGGAAGAGGAAAAGATGAAATTAATTTACTCTCAGCTGCCACAAAGCAGTGGTCTTTGTGGTGAAACAACGTGGCTATTCTACCTATATATTTTAAAAAACTCTGGATCTCTAAACACATTGTTTAATAAAGTTCTCAAAAAAAGATGGAAAATTGAAGAATTAAGTTTTGAGTGAATCATTTGAGTAATGATTCTTTGGTTAAATAATAATCTTGAATTAGCTTTTCTTTAAACCTCATTACAGTCAGTCTGTTATTACCTCTGACTCAAGATCTTCCTGCCGTTTCTGGTTTCTAGGATGATTCAGATATTCCAAAGACTGTTTCACTGAAATTCTCTTGGGTCAGTTTTCTACCTGAAGCAGCTAGGTTTAGAAACTTTTTAACCACAATCTTCACTATACAGACTCCCGTTCTCCTCAACCACCAGCTCTCGTTTTCAGGATTTTGGCCAGCCAGGGGGAGAGTGCAAATGGAGTGATGGGGTTTGTTGTCACAGCTGTGGATTGCTCACATCTGTTTTGATGCTTGCCTTAGCCCTAACCTTCTATTCCAGGTTTAGGAAGAGTATGTCTTGCACAAGAACAGGTTAATACTTGTGGATTGGTCTTATAGTTTCGATTTCATACAAATATAAATTGGTCTGAAAACCTGGGTAGAAAGCACTATTCTCTCTTGTTCTCTCCTATTTCTACTATGATATGGGATAGCTGGCCAGTGGTGAAATCTATGAGAAGGTAGTTCTATGGATGGGACTCCAAACTGGGAATTATGCTTTTGTACCCCATAAACACACACTGGACACGTAGTAGGTGATTAATACTGCTACTGTTGACATATCACCAATAATTATTTTGACAGTCACTGCACGGGGAATTAAGAGCTGCTTCTAGTTATATTTGCATAAAATCATGAAGCAGAAGGTTCAGAATGTGAAATCTCATGAGACAGAATTAAAGGAAGTTATCAGAGGATTCTATAATGGCAGTGTGAAAACCTAAGGGATGAGTCTTAACCTGAAAAAGGCAATCATAAGTGGCAGTTAAGGAGGTTAGAGGAGTTACAGGAGAGAAGACTGATTATCAGGAATATTGGAAAATCAGCCATGATAGATAGATCAGGATATTATTTGTAATTTGGTTCCAAATCCTTGCCTTAGGAGGTGGCCGCACTTAGCCAACACTGTCCGATCTCAAAAAGCTAAACAGAATTAGACCTGGTTAGTACTTGAATGGAGCATCATTTGAGAATTCCGGGACATTTGGGTAGATTAGGAAGGCAAAAAGCATCCAGGAAAATGGCAAGGCCAAATCCTTTCTATAAGGCTCCCAAGAAAATGTCATGAATGTTGTCACTAAGATTCAAGTTTGACTCAAGAGCATCTTTACCTTTAACAAATAACTGTGTGCCCTGGCTATGCTTTTCCACAAATAAATATACTAAGGGATACATTCAAGGTTATTTCTGATCTGGGGATTTTGAGATTAGCATATCAAACTCCACTTGCTGGTATTGAATTATGCAGCCTATAAAAGGGAGAATGAGATCTTACAGCTCTCTGTAAATAAGAAGGAAGCAGCAGCAATGATATGGAAGAATATTGGGGTAGTCTAGATTCAGTGAATAGGCTGACTCATCCACTGACCTCTAAAGATCAGGTTTTTTGTAGAAGACTCTTAACATAATAGAAAAGTTAAAGAGTTCCCTAGATGGCAAATTCCATGCAGGGACCCAACAGTGTATGCCTATGCAGATGTAACTTCATAATTACCATCAAACAGGGATAGGCAACTCTCTCAGAATCAGGAGCTGCAACCTGTTCTGCTGAGCAGATTGAGGGCCATAGGTGATATTACTAGGAGAGTGGTAATGTCTCAAGAAAAAAACTGGGCTGATTTTTTCCTTATATTTATTTTTGCAGGGAGTGGGGTTAAGAGTAGAAATAAGAATAGAAAACTTCTAGGAAGTACTACCTTTTCCATCTGTAAAATAAACCCACGAATCCCTGTCATAATGGCCTGATATTTCACCACCAAAAGAGAAGTATTTTGCAGTGTGATTTGGGGTCATTTGGAGATGTTTGGAGAGATCTTTAAACTTCATAATAGGAATGGGTTGCCTCCCAAAGGCCTTCTGCTATCATTTCCATCCTTATTTTTGAGAGAAAATAGGACTGTGGTGCTGAAAATTAGCCATTTTGCCATTTTGAATTTGAGCAACACAATTTTAGACTCAAATGGGGTGCTGAGGGGTAGCCTGTCATAGGAAGAAGGAATGAGAAAACATGATTCAGTCTCTTTTCCTGTTTTAGTACTGCTGCTCTGCAACATAAGAGGCCACATTTTAGCCTCTCAGAGTTAGGAACTTGTTGAAAGCTATTGCTTTTTAAAAAAAATAAAAGATAGGTCAACGCTTGAATGAAAGAAAGCTCTTTCTGTAAGCAAGTATCAGTCTCAAAAGCTATTATATGTCCATAAGCTTTCAGGTTTTCTAGGTCAGTGATGTTGCTTAGATACAGTTCTTAAAATATTTAACAAGAAAAAATATGGCACACAAAGCTTGGCACAAGTGCTTCTTATGTGAGAAATCCATTTTGCTATATTATTAAGCTGTTCCATTCAAAAGGAAGGATAACAAACAAACAAACAAACCCCCACACCTCTACCAAGATCTATTGAAATTGTGTTTGGTTTGTGCTAGCAGCAATTTTTAAGGTAAAAAGCTCCAGAAAAAAAATCTTTAAATTGTTTGGGCAAATGCAATACGATAAAAGTATATACAGTATATAAGATAACATAGGATTGTTCCTGTTCCATTCATGCACAGGAACCAAGAGAGTTTTTGGTAGTAAATGTAGGGTAACTGAGGGTACATAATCTCTTACCATGCTTGATACACATTGGCACTTGTTTTCCCACCTAGCATGGGAAAAAATTCAGCAAGACAATATATAGTTCCCTTTCCTTGCCTACACACTGTCCCTACAGCCTGTACTTTAGAAATGTTGGGATGACAATTTCCAGATTTTACAGTCATCATTGCTGCTGTTAGATGGGAATTTGGAAGGTTATAGACCCAAAATGTTTGAAGGACACCTGGTGGGGGAAAAGATGCCTTTTGTAGATAGAAGAGGTCACACCCACCTAGGATTCTGGGGCACTTGGAATTCAATTCAACTTGGATTTTGTACCTTTATTTGATTTGCTTATCAGTTTCTACATACAAATGATGAGGTTGATGGCCTGTTCTACCTCCCTCCATGCCTGGTGAGGAAAGTTATTTTTTTAATAAAACCAGAGCAACCATGTAGAGCTACATTACTGTGACAGATGAACACCCACTTGCTCAGCCCCAAAATTAGTTGGACTGTTTGATTATCAGGATTAATGCTCAGCTTGAAATTTATCAGGGCATCTGTAGACTTGAACATTCTTGCAGTCCAATTTCTTCTGCATTTTCCATTCACCTACTGTTCCTACCAGTTCACCCCATCTTTCTTTGAGGAAGGAGAGCAATGGGCAACAGAAAATAGGAGACCATTTGCAGTCAGAGGATGATGGCAAGCCTCATGATTCCTTATTCAATATCTGTGTGCAAGCTGGATAAGTACTCATACAGAGATTTTTTCAAGTTGGAAGGGAGTGTGTATGTATCTGGAATGGGGCCACTTTATTTTAAGTAAGGAAATGGCTGGTTCATTTCAATATTTCAGTATTTCAATTTGATATTATTGACCCATCTCTAGAAGAGTACATCATAGCAGAACACTGAAGCAAAGCAAGACACATTTTAAAAAAAATCAGATTCATCATTAGGGTATCAGATTACTTGACACTGAAAATATTAAACAACAAACAAAATTAGATAACTCTTGGTCCTATGCAGGCATATATAGTTATTTTGGCTATGCAAAACCATTTCAAATACATGGCAGGCACTGCAGTGTCAATTCAGCAGAAACATTTAATGCTTCACTGCCAATTCCAGCAGAATTGTCAAATGTGCATGTACACATAATCAGAAAACAGATTGCACTAAGCCTTCCAGTGGATATGGCATTTTAGTGCTCTGAGCTGTGTAGCTTTCGACAAAAGCTTCATTCACTCTGCAAAGTATTTCTCCAAATAGTTTTGAACAATCCTGATAGTTATGACGATCTAAAAGTTAAAAATTAAGAATCCAGCTATTCAAAACATAAATAACTTAAAGTTATGGGCAGAAAAACAGTTAGGCACTCCACAGCACTAGGAAAACATCTGTCTGTCTGTCTGTCTATGTGTGTAATTACAAGATTCCAAGAACCAATCACCAATTTCCAGGATTAAAGAATCCACCAGAAGTCTCCTCTGTAATCAAGGAGAAGTTGTTCCAGGACAAAGAAACTGGAACATGGAAATTACCATTTGGCAGAGAAGTCTAACTGTATCAGTACCAACAACTGAAATCTCAGACTTTCAGGAACCATCCCTAAGAAAGTAGAGCAATGATCACCAAAGCAACTGGAAGGAGGAGAGCTTCTGAGAAGGCTGTTTGAGCTGGTCAGGGAATGAATGTCATTCACCAGAGCTGGACAGTCTCCTGCTTGGCAAAACATGTAATGAATAGGGCATTTCAGCATTCCTGGAAAAGAAAAGCAATCTGAGCAGTTCTCTCCAAAGCATTTATAGATATTTATGGCCTCTCTTAAAGAGGGCTGTTCTAGTTCTGTGGTGCATTTCAGCAGTGTTGCTGGTTCTCAGGAAGAAGGGAGCACATTCCAAGGATGTGGAGGAGATAAGCGGAGGCACAGTCTGGGATACAATGGTGGGAAGATGAAGAGGTTCAGAATAGCCCCACCCTAGAGTCTCCCAGGTTATTTCCCCTTAGGTTAGTTAGAGTGGCTTTAGTCTGGCAAGATTCTGTCTGTACAGTGTGAGCAAATAAAGAACTGGAGTTTAAATGGACTGACTCTTTGTTGTTCTTGGGCTGAGCCTGACAAGTTCTCCTGGTGACAGACCAGAAAGAAACACCATCCTAAGGTAGGTCAGTTTCCTGATTGCTCAGATGGACATTCACTCCCTTAAAATGGAAGCTCTTAACACTGAGCAGGACAAACCAAGACTGACTTTCTCACTTATTGCTGTTATTGCTTTGCCAGTCTGGATCTGGATCCCTGTCCTTTTAACTGCCCTGTAAGATGGACAGGAAAAGGAAAGGAACTATAATCAGCCCCCATTTTTGGTCTATTAATTAAAGGCATATATAACATCATTCTTAGAGGTTTATGTAAACTATTCTGAAAGCCTGTTGTTGGCTAAAGTGGGAGATGAAAAAGCTTAAAATAAAAATAAGTGAGAACTCAGGATCTGCAACATTTATTTATTTTATTAGTTATTACGTAAGCTTGTATGCTGCCCAATTCATTATAGAGTCTAAACAGCTTACATCCAGTACAATAAAATGCAAATTAAAATAGGTCACAGTAACCTAAAACATTGTCTCAATCCTTGATAACCAACTCCCAGTTGTCAGCTGCTTCCAGTCAAGTGTCTTCCTGCTCTAAACATCATTTGGAAGAATACTGGTTTAATGCTCTGACCTTGAGAAGTAGACTGTTTCAGAATTAGATAGATGTGAACAAGAAAGCCTGCTCCTCTTCACTTCATGAAAAGGGAGGTGGTGGCACAATGACCTCCCAGCCAGAATGCATTTGGTTAGTAAATTCTACCTGGAGCAGATGACCTGAAGTATCAAGGTCCCAAGTCATAAAGGGCTTTATTCGTCATAACCAGCACCTGAAACTATCAGCAATCAGTATAGCTCCAACAAAATTGGTGTCACTTTATATTGGTCCTTCTTGGTCAGAATTCAGGCTACTGCTTTATTTGTTTGTTTGCTTTATAAATTGCCCAGTAATATCAAGAGATTTTTGTGCCAGCTGTAGCTTCTGAATCATCTTCAAGGGCAATCCCATGTAGAGAAAAGTGGAGTAATCCAAGTGAAAGATGGTAAGAGCATGACTTGGTCCAGGAGGACTTCAACAGGCATGTCAGCCAAAGCTGGGCAAAGGCTTTCCTGGCCACTGTCTCCAGCTGCTAATCTAGCAGAAGCCACGAGTCCTGTAGGTCATTCCAAATTATGTATCTCTTTTTTTGAGGTAGTGGTACTCAGTTCAGCGCTAAAGATGGAGTTGTCCTGGAAACAGGAGGATTCTGCACAAATAACTCCATCTTGTGGGGATTTGTTCAAAGTTTGTTTCATCTCTCATGGCCTCTAGGTATTGGGTCAAGACTTCTATAGTATCTTCTGTAGAGCCCAGAATAGAGATGAAAAGCTACATATCATCAACATACTGATGGCAGCTCATCCCAAAGTGAAAGATGGACTCTACCAGCTTTTTTAATGTAGATATTAAAATGAGGGAAATGGCCAAATGACCTTCTCACACACAGACGCATCTCCACAGACAGTATTCCAATGTTCATCTTAATTAGCAAACCAACCCTTGCTTCCATCTGAAGGAACATCTTCCCCAGCATTCCGCTCCCTCTCTCTAAATCTAAAAAAACAGGTGGTTGAAAATCTAGAAATATCAAATAGAATGATCAAGGAAGAAATACCAAAATAATGTGAAATTATTTTGTCTTTAATTTTATGTCTTGATTCAGACTCAAAGAATAAAATGGCAGTTAAAATATCCTATACTTCTAATAGGATCTGAGGATATAAATCAAATTAATAAATGAAATGTATTAACTAAAGTGGAGTTGGATATCTAGCTTAAGTAGGAAAGGGGAAGGAAACATTCTTATTCTGTTAAAAGAAATGACTACCACAATACAGGAAGAAAAGAGATTGACGGAATCAGATATCTTCCTAAAAATTTGATTGAGCTGCTATGTGTCCTAGATATGTCAGTCTTCTACTGAGAATGCATTCTATTTGAAGGACTATCAAGTCAAGTAATGTTTAAAGATAAAGAACTATCTGAAAGGAGATAGGGGGATTTCAAGTTCTATAACTGCAATACCTGGATAGGAGATAGAACAGGAAGACAGGTTGCCTGACAACAGTCTTACCCTCCCTAATGACAAGTATTGCATATCTATTTAAAATTTGGTTTAAGTCACAGTCATTATTTAAACAGGTACTCTTAAACATATAAATTGCTGGCTGCCATTCTGTATCTTCTTTTAGGGTACACAATTCTGTTTTGTTAAAATGTAACACCTTATATTGTGTAATAATATGATACCCTTATTTTGATACTGTGGTAAATTATGTGACACATAAACAAGGAATAAGGCAGGCCTTGAAGTCTGTTTAATTACGGACATACAGTAATTAATCTGAAATGCAGACAGACCATAAGTTGCCAAATCCCGCAGGACTAAAAGTAATGTTTGTCATGATACAGAGTTATAGAAAAAAATTATACTTGATGTTTAATTCTATACAATTTGGAAAAATATTAGAATAAGGCATATATCTTTCATTTAATTGTTTCCTTAATAAAGAAGTCAATTTATTTACATCTTTCATAATGAAATGCAACCAGTCCATATTTTGCTGTTTTCTGCCAGTAATATCAATAAAGACAACAAGGAGACTCATCTGGATTTAGCACTATTGCGCAGTCAACTGTACAAAATCTTTCCTTTCTGCAATATAATTGTCTTGCTGTTTAGCTGTCATGCAAAGTTCGGTTCTATAGCTTCCATCCCTGAATCATATGCTTTTGGTTTAAAAGAAGAACTATCCAATGCAATAAGTATATGCAATAGATATGTATACAGAAGTATTCACACAAAACCACACACATGGTGGATTTGGGATTGTTTTTCAAACAGTGCTCACTGCATGTAAGATTCAAAAACGTGGCAAGCATGCTGAGTTCTTTCTGAGAAAGGTCAGCATGTCTTTTGCTTATGTTCTCAAACTTTCTCAGCACTAATTAGAAGGCTGCAGGAAATGATTCCATGTGTAATCTAGAATTGATATCTGGTGAGTGCCCATGCTGACCAGTGAACATTTGTGTTTAATTCACATCTCCTAAATCTTCATGCATAAAAGGTAATATACTTTCTGATGTTTCCATTCTGTAAATGTTGAGAGGTGCTTAAAGTACCATTGACGCTGGTTTTGTAGGATGTCAAACCTATGGTAAATTTTATTTGCCAATGGATTTTCCTTGAGTTTCTAAGGAGTATTACTATACACAGTTGGTTGCAGTGAAATCAAGATTACTCTCATTCATTAATGTTTCAAGTCAGCCTTTTGAATTTCTCACCAGGATAAGAGGTTCAAAACATCATTATTTCCTGAGTTCCAATCAGCCTTTATGTTTCTGGAAATGTATGGCTAGTCATTGTTTCTTCATCCCAAAAACCTATGTATAATCTGATAAATGGACAGCTGAATTCTGCATCAGTTGAAGTTTCTAGTTGGCCTTCAAGGGCAGCCCTATGTACAGTAAGTTGCAGTTGTCCAGATGATAGGTGACAAAGGCATGAATGATGATTACCAGTGCCACCTATTTTAGGAAAGGACACAACTGATATACCAGCCAAAACTGGGCAAAAGCCTTCCTGGCCACAGCCTCCACTTCTTTTACTATCTAAGACTATCCCCAGATTGCAGGTCTGTTCTTTCAGGGGAGCACAATCCCATCAAGAGCCAGAACTGGAATTTGGAATCAGCTGGTTTCTGGTCAGCAGTTATTCCACATTGTTTGGATTGAGCCCAACCCTTTTTCTCCTCATTTAGGCCTTGACTTCCTCTGAGGATCAGGTCAAGACTTCTACTATATCTTCTGTTCAGTCCAGGGCAGATATATATATCTGGGTATAATCCACATATTGTTGTTGTCAATTTGTCCCCCATTTTTCATGCTGCTCTTTCATTAGTCCCCAGGAAGATTAAGACCACTTCACAAGATTAGCAGCAAGGCCACTCTTAATGATCCACTTGGGGATGAGCAAGGGATTTAAGAGTAAGACATCCCAAAGACAATCCACACCTCCATGGCAGAATTAACAAGCCATTCAGGTGTAGGAACAATGCAGCCACCCTGGAAGACATATATGGGGTCCCCTTAGCAGCCTTTGCCCAGACTGAAGAAGCTGCTTGGACAAGCAGCAAAACATTTCAACCAAAAAGAAAGAATCCAGTTGCTATGACTCAACCTACAGACAATTCCACCTGGATGACTGAGAATATTCATCAACATGGTGTAGGTGTGAACCTGAGCTTGTGCCTGTGTCCAGTCATATTTGTTTTCTGTTGTTTGAACCACCTGCCCTGATAAATAATTTTTGAGAACCTAAAAGTTTATACATTATTTTGTGACACTTTGATTGATTCTAATAAAT
Organism: Candoia aspera; assembly: GCF_035149785.1. NCBI lineage: Eukaryota > Metazoa > Chordata > Lepidosauria > Squamata > Candoiidae > Candoia > Candoia aspera. Next base: position 208,126,386 of record NC_086154.1, on the reverse strand, counting down.
GGATTGCCTAAGTGTGCATTTTGGATGCAATTTTGCAGAAGCTATTCAGTGTGAACTGAATAAAGTTGGGGAGGCTGAGTTTCTGTTACTGAACCTTTAATCATCAAAGATTCATTAAAACACTCAAACACATCAAGCTTTCTTTCCATGACTGCTCTATACTTTTCATGCTTTCACTTTTAATATTTCATTAAAAGTACTAGATATTTTTCAAAGTTCATGGGTTATAGAATTTTTTACTAGCAATTGATATCTATCTGCTATGAATGCTTAGTAAGACCCTCTGAATTAATTGATGCTATATTCCTTGACGTCTTGGTGTGGGATTGGATTGATACCTGAATTGTAACTGAATCAGGGAGTTCTTTAATAGGTATTTAGCAGCTAAAATACTTTTCAAGATTAAAATTGTTTCACTAATTCAACTTAGAAGTGAAACTGGTAACGTACTGTTTTAGGCTATTAAAACAGCTTAACTAAAACTGTCTTCTCACTGTATCTTTTTTACTTTTTTAATGCCCTGTATCTACTGCAATATAGTCAGTAAAAACAAGACCTGGAGCTGACTGTAGTTCAGATCACAAACTTCTTATTGCACCGTTTAGGATCAGACTAAAGAGATTAGGGAAGACCCACAGATCAGCTAGATATGAGCTCACTAATATTCCTAAGGAATATGCAGTGGAGGTGAAGAATAGATTTAAGGGACTGGACTTAGTAGATAGGGTCCCAGAAGAACTATGGACAGAAGTCTGCAACATTGTTCAAGAGGCGGCAACAAAATACATCCCAAAGAAAGAGAAAACCAAGAAGGCAAAATGGCTGTCTGCTGAGACACTAGAAGTAGCCCAAGAAAGAAGGAAAGCAAAAGGCAACAGCGACAGGGGGTGATATACCCAATTAAATGCAAAATTCCAGAGGTTAGCTAGAAGAGACAAGGATTATTTTTAAATAAGCAATATACGGTAGTGGAAGAAGACAATAGAATAGGAAGGACAAGAGACCTCTTCCAGAAAATTAGAAACATCGGAGGTAAATTCCAGGCAAAAATGGGTATGATTGAAAACAAAGATGGCAAGGACCTAACAGAAGAAGAAGAGATCAAGAAAATGTGGCAAGAATATACGGAAGACCTGTATAGGAAGGATAACAATATTGGGGATAGCTTTGACGGTGTGGTCAGTGAGCTAGAGCCAGACATCCTGAAGAGTGAGGTTGAGTGGGCCTTAAGAAGCATTGCTAATAACAAGGCAGCAGGAGAAGATGGCATCCCAGCTGAACTGTTCAAAATCTTGCAAGATGATGCTGTCAAGGGGATGCATGCCATATGCCACCAATTTGGAAAACACAAGAATGGCCATCAGACTGGAAAAAATCAACTTATATCCCCATACCAAAAAAGGGAAACACTAAAGCATGTTCAAACTATCGAACAGTGGCAATCATTTCACATGCCAGTAAGGTAATGTTCAAGATCCTGCAAGGTAGACTCCAGCAATTCATGGAGCGAGAATTGCCAGATGTACAAGCTGGGTTTAGAAAAGGCAGAGGAACTAGGGACCAAATTGCCAATATCCGCTGGATAATGGAAAAAGTCAGGGAGTTTCAGAAACACCTCTATTTCTGTTTTATTGACTATTCTAAAGCCTTTGACTGTGTGTACCATAACTAATTGTGGCAAGTTCTTAGTGGTATGGGGATACCAAGTCATCTTGTCTGCCTCCTGAGGAATCTGTGTAATGACCAAGTAGCAACAGTAAGAACAGACCAAGGAACAATGGACTGGTTTAAGATTGGGAAAGGAGTACGGCAGGGTTGTATTCTTTAACCGTACCTATTCAACTTGTACGCAGAACACATCATGTGATGTGATGTGCTGGGCTTGATGAATCCAAGGCTGGGGTTAGAATCGCTGGAAGAAACATTAACAATCTCAAATATGCAGATGATACCACTTTGATGGCTGAAAGCGAGGAGGAACTGAGGAGCCTTATGATGAAGGTGAAAGAAGTTAGTGCAACCAGCTATGGCGACCAGCTTGATTGATAACTGGCAAATAGAGGGAGAAAACATAGAGGCAGTGAAAGACTTTGTATTTCTAGGTGCAAAGATTACTGTGGATGCTGACTGCAGCCACGAAATCAGAAGACATTTAATTCTTGAGATGAGAGCAATGACAAATCTCGGTAAAATAGTTAAGAGCAGAGACATCACACTGACAACAAAGGTCTGCATAGTTAAAGCAATGGTATTCCCAGTAGTAACATATGGCTGTGAGAGCTGGACCATAGGGAAGGCTGAGTGAAGGAAGATAGATGCTTTTGAACTGTGGTGTTTGAGGAAAATTCTGAGAGTGCCTTGGACTGCAAGGAGATCAAACCAGTCCATCCTCCAGGAAATAAAGCCAGACTGCTCACTTGAGGGAATGATATTCAAGGCAAAACTGAAATACTTTGGCCACATAATGAGAAGACAGGACACCCTGGAGAAGATGCTGATGCTAGGGAGAGTGGAGGGCAAAAGGAAGAGGGACTGACCAAGGGCAAGATGGATGGATGATATTCTAGAGGTGACGGACTCGTCCCTGGGGGAGCTTTGGGTGATGACGACCAACAGGAAGCTCTGGCGTGGGCTGGTCCATGAAGTCACGAAGAGTCAGAAGCGACTGAATGAATAAACAACATCTACTCCAATAAACAAGGAACCACTGATGAAGAATAGATTGCAAAGTACTGAACATTTCTGGGGCTCAAAATCATCATTGGCAGACATTATCATCCAGGGCAAATGTTAGTTGCACCAGTGGAAACAGACCAGTGAAAATTGCTTTGTAAAATGCTGTCAATGATTCATGGACTGCAGCCAACCCAAAAGGTTGGTGATGCTGAGATTACAATGCCAGAACTCCAGTCAGCCACGTTCCATGCTAGCTCAGCATTCTAGCACCAACACATCTGGAGGGTACCGTGTTAGAGAATGCTGGTGCACTATCAGCAATTTTGGATATGATGTTGCAGTGAGCTCATCTTTGAATCATCATCATCTGGATAATCACAGCCTTTTTCTCTTCTGCAGGAAAAGAACATCTTCTACTAACTGCAACTTTCACTGAAAAGTCAGCAGTTTCACAGTTCAATATATTTCACTTTTAATGAGCAGCGTGGGTGCAAAGAGAATATATTAATTGTGGGCAGAGATTTGAAGGGGTGCATTGTGACACTGAAATTTCAGTCCAGATGCAAGCACTTTGTCAAAGCAAATTGGTCTTCTACTTCCTACATTAAGGCTTTGCTCAGTCTGCTAAAGAGCATTTCTCCCAAGCATAGCACTTATGCAGAATCCCTGTTTGTTGAGGTGAGATGGCTGATCAAGGCAGATTGGCAAGGTTGCCACATCAAGGTGAAGCCCTTCAGTGAAGTGACACAGGACCACTTTACACCCCTCTAGTACAGTGTTTCTCAAACTTGGCAACTTTAGGATGTGTGGACTTCAGCTCCCAGAATTGCCCATCTCTGCATAACCATTTACCAATCCATCTGGGCAAAGGCTATGAGCCTTCATTGCTTTTCCACATTTATACATAGGTATGCACTCACATTTTATATTGGCAAAGAAACTGTGTGACTAGAAATTGTACAAATCACATCAGCTTACAAAGGGAGAGGGCATACCTTTACATCCTGAATCATTAATACTCTGGCAGATACTTGCTGCAGCAGAAGGATTAACAGGAAAAATATTAAGGATAAATGACTAACTCTCCTTCCTTCTTCTCCCCTCACTTCCCTTTCATTCTTGCCTTCTGTCCAGTACTTTTCAAGTCTATCACTCTTCAGTCTTTTACAGTAGGCTTATAGGGCATGGCCCAATACATAGGCATCTTGTAAAGATCATATCACTGAATAATAAATGCTCAGGAAGATACTCACAAGTTTCTATAGTGTGGATAGTAGATATACATACACAAACAGCTGCATTGGTTTAGCCTTCCATGGAACATCATACTATTAAGTCATTGCTCCTTTGCAACATTCAGTAACAAACCTTACAGATGCTGAATAAATGCTATTGTTATTTGCTTAGCCTTTCTGTATCTGGTGACAGATCAAAGCTTAAATTTATGGCTGTTTGACATGTTTTATAATCTCTTGCTGTTTTACTAGATCTTTATGGATTTGGCGTATGACTCATAAATTCAGTGCCAGTAGTTTACTAGTATGCGAAATAATGTAATAAATCTCTTGTATCCTCTGCTGGGTACCTTATTTTACTTGTGATTAATATTTGAACTTTATTGATAGATTTCTGTTAAGATATCCCCAGTTCTGCAGTGATCCCTATAGAAAATGGGGCAGTTTAAATGAAGCAAAATAAAAACAGTTAAGATGAATTAGGTGATTCATTTCTGCAGTAGCTGACTTATTCTTATGTCTACTATTATTACGGTTTGAATCAATACTTTAATCCTACTTTTTAAAGAAGATTTCCATTTTCTGTCCTGTGCTGTACTAGCAATAAAAAGCCTATTATGTTCGCTTTGAATAAAATATAGACGAGTGTTATTATAGTTGCATGATGTCTACTGTCATAGTGATGGAATCATGGCTGCTGTGTCGAATACATGTTCATCCTAGAAGTGAAAAGAAAAACAGCACAGGAAACTGCCAATGGCATTTGCAACTACAGTATGTTCCCAGTGTGTCTGAAAAGACTGCTACTGCTCATCTCTCCATGATTCTGGGAATGAAGCACAATGGGACATGTCCCTCAGCACATCTCCTGCAGGACTGTTTACATGACCAGCAAGAAGTTACACTAGCTGCTATTGTACATCCAAGACAGTTCCTGCTACAGCCACTCCATAGGCATACCTATAGGCCAGGTTTGAATCCCACAGTTCCTTCTCAAAATGTATACCTTACTTGTCCTCTCACTTTTGTTAGACCATTGCCTTCCAGACAGGTTGGAGGGATCATTTTTGTGATTTTTAGAGGCTTCTTGCAAAGGTTACTAAATTACATCTCTTGACCAGGCAGCCAAGTGACATCCACCCCTTTCCTGTCCTGTCCTGTCCTGTCCTGTCCTGTCTTTTCCTGCAACATTGTACAGTACCCTGTAATTGACCCACATTTTTGAATTAACACCTAGAAGAGAAGTTGCTCAGACAAACTAGATCTTCCTATTTACTTTTGCAAGTTGTAGGATAACAAACTTCCAGCTCTAACCCAATTAGATCATTATTTCCCACTTCTGTTTAGGTAGGTGCCTAATACCTGCCAGACACTTAGCTATGTAGTTAATCCTCATTAATATGCAACCTTCTCTTGCTGATGCCCAAACTAAGCAGCTCTGGGAGGGTGGGGGGAGAGGTTGAAGGGCTACAAAACGCGTCCAATGAAGGCGACACTTTGTGAGTCAATTCCATGGAATTTCCTCCCTACCGCTTTGGCTCACCACGGAAGTTATGGGAAGAATCTCTCACAAGCTGTAAGCACTGGATTTTCATTAATAAACTCTTATTATTAATTGTAATTACCCTAGTGTCTTGTCCTGTGTCCTCTTCGATAACAAACCTGTAAATTCTAAATTATCCAGCAACGTATAGGAAAAAAGGGGACTAGATACACATGCTGCCTTAAGCTGTAACTCAATGTTATGGCTTAATGTTTTATATACATACTTTTATTATTATGTATATCAATGTTTTTGAGAGCTAGTGTGCTATGACAGTTGAGATTTTGGACTAGGGAAGGGAAGACCCAAGTCCTAGCCCATCCTCAGCCATACAAGGTTACTTGGGGGAGATGGGCGGTGATATAAATTTAAATAATAAAAATTAAAAATAAATAAAATAAAATACTGAGCGATTTTAGGCCAGTCACTTTCTTAGACTAACCCACCTAAAGCAGGTGGCAGGCAAGATGAAAGGCAGGATATAACTCTAAGAAATAAATAAATTGTTCAATAAACCATGGCTAAATAAGCTAAATCTTAGCAGAGTATGTCATCTCAGAAATGGCTAGTAAGTGCAGTGTCTTTGTTAAAAGAAGGAAAGGAGAATATGGAGAACACCAGCCAGCCCATCAAAAACTCTTCCTCCCCCAAATGCCCTCTCCTCTCCTCTCCACTCCTCCCAAATGTCACTGAGCTTCCCCTATCATTTGGGAAGAGTGTGGCCCCAACAACTCTCCCACTGACATTATTAACTTTTCAGCATGCTATGACTGTTTTATTAACTCAAGACATGCAAAGGAGAGGAAGGAAATAACACATTGTCCAGCACCCATATATTTGCCAAGGATGCCTGTAGGCCCAGGGCAAGAGATCAAGATCTACCTAAGTAAGAGAATAATATTTTGACAAGCATGCCAGGGCTGGGGGCAGGGGCAGGGGGTCAGATGTGTAACATTTCCACAGTCCCACAAAGAAACAGCATATGGGTTCAGTTGCTGACACTTATTCACATATTCTCCAGCCTGAAAAAAGAACAATCTCTGCCCATATTACCACTGCAGCTTTAGTGTATTATGTGAATAAAACATAGGAATAGAGAAATGGAGAAAGTTGCATGCATGCAATGTAATAGGAAAGCAAATTTAGCTAATATTTTTGTTTTGTTCTCTTTCAGAATCATATACTAATATTTTTTATCCTTAAATGATTGATGTTTGTCTCTAGACTCAAGCCTGTCCTGAAATTTTGACAGATTTTAATTTTGCTTGACTTTATGTACTATATATATTCTGAGTGTGTCAGTAAACTGCATGATGCTCTTAATTGGTGAGATATGAGCAACAGTATGCTATGCAAATTAGAGAACTCAGTTTGCATAGAATAGCATACAGTACATGTGTTTAAGTAAAACTGGACTTTGGTTGCACTTATGGCATGCTGGCCCAGATTTGCCACAACTGACTGGTAATATCCTTACCATTAGCAGGGAATGCTAATGGGCATGGCTGAGGTAACCTAGCCTACCCTCTCCTTCTTATACTGAAAAGTATTATGTGAAAGCTTCAGTTGAACAAAGCTGTGATGGGTGGAAGAGGTCAATATCTACAGATCCATGATGACCATGCCATATGAAAGATTGTGACCTGAAACAGAAGTGAATGGTAAAGAGAATGAATTAAATAACTAAATAAAAGAAAAATAGAAGTGTGTTTACCCCGTATCTGCATGAAAAAGGATTGCTTTAAATATATAGTTTAAGAATGAATCAAGGTTATCTGGTTTGATCCTGTGGATTTTGAGTATTCTCTGCTGTTAGTTCGGTCATCTGTGGATTAGTTCTGGGTTCTGCCTAGATAGCAAAAGCTGCCTGCCAGGCAGGTGACAGGAAGTCAAAAGTGGGCAGTGGTGAAAGTATCCTTGAGTGAGCAGTTTGTATCCCTTATCGTGAAAGAGGCCATGGTTCATCCCTTCCTCAAGAAGCCATCACTCAATCTGGCTGTTCTGGATAATTATTGACCAGTATCCAACCTTCCTTTTTGAAGAAGACAGTTTAAAAGGTGGTTGGGTATAGCTATAGGCAACTTTGGAGGAAATATATTATTTGGTCCCTTTTGATAAGGATTTAGCTCTTATGATAGGACTGGGATAGGCGGAATGCAACTTTCCTGATCCTACTCAATATTTTGGCTGCCTCTGATAACATCAACCATGATATCACTCTGGGCTGACTATAACAGTTGTGTCAGGCACTATTTTGAGTGTGAGGGGCAGAAGTGGAATCCTTGGGCATGCTATTCTAGAGTGTCACAGGCTTGGTCCCTTCCTTCCTGTTGTTTAACAATTACATGAAGCCACTGATAAAGGTGATCTGATGGCATAAAGTATGGCTGGCCAAAAAATGCAGTGGAGGCTTTAACCTTGTGTTTGGAGGCCATCAAGGTTTGAATTGAGAAAAGCAGACAGAATTCCACAAGATAGAGTGATGTGCAGTCAAAAGCTGATTAAGTCTGGATAATCTATCTTTGACACTGGATGGGGTTGCACCAGGGTCCCCTTGGACTCACAGCTCCTGTTTGAACAGCAGGGGGAGGCCAGGGCCAATAAGGTCTTCAAATAATTATATCTTGTGTACTAATTGTGTTAATTATTCTGTAACAGGAGTTTTTGTACATAGTTACTCACATCCTTGTGACATCTTGGCAAGACTATTGCAATTCGTTCTATACAGAGCTGCCCGTGAGGACTATTTGGAAGCTTTAACTAGTAATTATGAGGCACTATGATTCACCTGTGTAATACTATTACTAAGGGAGCTTCATTGCTTGCCAGTTATATTCTGGGTGCAATACAAGGTCTTGACTGTTAAAACCCTACATGGTTGAGGTCCTGGATATCTCTGAGACTATGCTCGCCAGGTTGAATCTTCTTGCTTGTAAAGATCAGGGAGAGTAGTCTTGCTGTGGATCTCATGAGGGAGGGAATGCCATCTCCACAGACCCTGTAGTCATGCTTTCTCAGTGATGCCCCTCACCCATAGATATCTAGACCACCCCTCCCTTGTTATGTTTCTTTTTTTAAAAGTAATTTTATTAAGTATTACCATTTAAAAAATACAAACTAATACAAACTATGAAAAAGAAAAAGAAAAATATAAAAAGTGCAGAAAATAATAAAAAAAGAGAAAGGAAAAGAGAAAAAAAAGGATATAGTAAAGAACAGAAATTTATAAATAAATGACTTCCCTCTTCTTCACAACAAGTATAAACAATTTTAGTAACTTACCCCCTTCTCTTAAAATGCAGCAAATGATCTTTTCCTCCCATATCTCATCTCTTATCTATAAACAAATCCTTAAAACCTCGTCATTCAGTCCTGATCAGCAAAAGTCCATTAAGGGTTGCCAAAGATAACAATGTATCTATTTTAACCTTGATCAAATAAACCAATTTTAAATTCCTTCCTTTTACTTTTAACAATCCTGATCTTTAATCCCTTCAAATAATGTCCTAGAATTTGATTTCGTTTCATTTTTTTCTTTCTCCTTTCTCACAAAATTCGTCAAAACTTTAACAAGTCTCTTTTGTAAATCCAATATAGGAAAGTTATCCAAGTCACTCTTTTGGTTTGTGATTTGTGTATCCCTTTTAATTATTAAGACATCAGCCAGTTTCATTTGTATATCCTGCATAGCATCTTTTCCCATATCATTCTTGTAGCCTGTCATTTTAAAATCCACTTTCAGATCAGTCTCAGTCTTGCCTGGTAAAACTTGTTCCTCTTCCATAACATCTTTTAAACACAGAGTATCTACAATGGCAGACATTCTTAAAATAAATTTCTGGGTCCATTGTTCAAAAATATCCCTCAATGCATCTAATGTTAAAGTATTTTGCTCCAGTCTGTATTAGTAAGTCAAATTTAAGTATTCTTCTCCTTTAATTGTAATCTTTAGTTCCTTCCAGTTTTCTCTAGTGTCCAATCTTCAAAGTCCCATCCTATCATTTTTTTTAAGAATTCAAAATAACAGCACTTCACATGGGAAGGATTCTTATAATTAATTTTCAAGATCTTATTTCAAATCCATCTGCACCCTTGATCCATTTGTAATTTTCCAAAATCAACATTCTAATCACCCTTTTCCTGTTTATTCCCCTCCTCAAAAAAGAATTTTTTAAAGTCTTTAAGCCTGTATTTAGGGACTTCTGGTAGGGACATGGTGGACTGAACAGCTGTGCCTGTGGGCTCAGTGGGCAGAATTGACAATGCAGCAGTTTTTTCGGGCTCAGGCAGGTTTTCCCTGAAACCCAGGAATGTTTTTTTAGAAAAAGGAAAATGCCTGGAATCACTCCATCTGTCCTCCAGATGGCTGCTTGCAGCCAGAAGATTGCAAACAGCATTCGCACTCAACAGGCAAGAGCTAGCCAGGAGGCTGGGACGTCACCATTTTCCAAGCTGCGCTGTAACCTTAAAGGGATACTAAGACTGGCCACCCCGTTTCTAAATCACGCAATTTATATTTCTTTTAAGTACACGTACCTTAAGACAGGATTTCTATAGCAAGGAGAAGTGGGTTCTCTTGGTGCTTATCATTATTTTTGGGATCAATTTTTAAAAAGATTCTTTTTAAGTTTCGGACTTTGTTTTCCATCCAAATATTAAGGAGGATTGAGAGTAAATAATTGTCTCCCTGTTATTTTGTACTAAATTTGAAGATATTAGCATTTTCCTACACATTGAATCGGCTATTTTCAACTTCCAGTTTTCTGTTTCTACTTTCCCTTGGGAACTGTCTGCATATCTCACTTTCACTTGTGTAAACACATTCTGGAATTCTTTCATATCTTCGACTTTCACTGGTTAAGCTCATAGGGGGCACCATAATCTACTGCTTGAGACATGGAGGATTTTAGACAGACTTTCTCTGACTTCCAACAAGATTTTAAACAGATCCTTTCTGATTCCTACCAGGTTTTTATGCAAGGCATTCAGGACATTGTGGAAAAAATGAGGTCTAAAATGAGTCATCTGGCTGGGGATGTCGTGGATGAAACTGAGGAATTTAACAGCGACAGAAATGTCTCTTCTGAGATCAAGATTTCTGTGGAAATGCTAGATGAAGATTGGATAGTCGAGTTGAAGAAATTAAAGGGAGAGATCAAGTTGCAAGCCCTAAGTGAAACTGATCTTCTGATGGAACACCATGGAAAAGAAAGGGTTATTATGTATGGGAGGTCTTGAAGAGAAGTCAGAATTTTTGAAGGGGGCAGTTGGGCTGTTCAATTTTTTAAAGAAAAAAGCTCTGTGCGCACAGTGGGGATAAATGCTCTGGTTTATTTTGAAGTGGGAGAAGGGTTTAAGAATATTTATCTGGATTGCTTTTAGGGTTTGGCTGATTTCATTTATCTTTAATGATTTGGATTAAGATTATTAAGGTATAATAAAAATACTAAATATCTGGTTTTGGAATTAATATGATTAAGATTATTAAAACTGTTGTATTATCAAGTACAATGGCAGACAATTTATATGTTTTTTAGTTTGATCTTTATTATAGTAGACAGGAATGTATAGGATAATAGTAGGAAGGAAATAATTAAATAAATGTTATCTTTGGTGGGCAGTTGATTAGGAGGTTTATATAATTTTTTCTTTTTTTTTCTTTTAATATAAGGGGAGGGAGCGACTGTATTTAGTTATTTTTATAATGTGCCATTGGAATGATTTGTAGAAATAATTTGATTTTGGTTTAATATAGAGTGAGAAATTGATTATGGAATATTGGTGTATATCCTTGCTGTTAAAAGTTGGAAGTCACCTCTTTCTGTAATTTTTGAAAAAATTCCTCTTGTGTTTCTACCCTTTTTTAGTTTTTTCTTTTTTTCTTTGTAGTTTTATGTTTTTCTGTAGCTTTTCTATTTGCTTGAAACTTAATAAAATTCATATATGTATACACACACAGACACACACATATACACAGTGTATATGTGTGTGTGTGTGTGTGTGTGTATAAATGTGTGTGTGTGTGTGTGTGTGTGTGTGTATGTAAAGCCTGTATTTAAAATTTCTTTCATGAAGGATCAAAGGAGACTCACTCAGTGCTGTAAAAAAATAACTTGTCTATCTAAAGGTTCCTAATAGCTGGAAAGCATTTAACAAGCAATTTCCAAAAGTGATTAGAAAAGGAAATATGCAAACGCAGTGTTCATAAAGGCAATGACCACGGTTTGAGCTAAGATGATGTTCCTTTGTCTCCCAGAGCTCTAAACCCACTGGAGACTGTTGTCTTGCAGTCTCCCCATGAGGAGCACTTGTGGGTGATCCCAAGTCTTCTCCTTGTCAAAAGAAGAATCCCAAAGAGCTGGTCCATTTACCAGCTCTTCATTCTGCTGTGGTTGTCGGCTTCACTCTCCGCAGAGCCATGTTCAGTCTGCTATTCCTTACCTGGAAGTCCCTTGTTATGTTTCCGGAGAGCCATACAAACATGGTTTTTAGGGATGAGTAAGACCATCCTGGGACGCGGTGGCGCTGCGGGTTAAACTGCTGAGCTGAGCTTGCCGATCGGAAGGTCGGCGGTTCGAATCCATGTGACGGGGTGAGCTCCCGTTGCTAGTCCCAGCTCCTGCCAACCTAGCAGTTCAAAAACATGCCAATGTGAGTAGATTAATAGGTACCGCTTCGGCGGGCAGGTAACGGCATTCCGTGTAGTCATGCTGGCCACATGACCATGGAAGTGTCTACGGACAAACGCCGGTTCTTTGGCTTTGAAACGGAGATGAGCACCGCCCCCTAGAGTCGGATACGACTGGACTTAATGTCAAGGGAAACCTTTACCTTTACCTTAAGACCATCCTACCCCTAAATGACCTCCTTGTTGGTATACTGTAAGTCACTTAGAGTTTCTGGAAATGAAGCAGCATATAAACAAATATATTTCTCTAGTTCAGTAGGCACAAAAACAAACAGGTACTGAAGGTTGTGACAACTTTTGGACTATATAACCTAATTCATCACATCACCCTATCTTTTCCCATTTCTTTCTCTGGGCCTTTAAAAATTGTGTGTGTGTGTGTGTGTATTCTAACTTTCTGTTCAAGGCAATTCTCAGCTTGTTATCTTTCTCCTGGCTTTCTTTATTTCTGGCAGTTTCATACATATTTGAACAGTTCTGAAGAGCTTTTTGCCTAATATCTGAGACACTGCGTGATGGACACCTAAGTCTGTATGACTTTGAGAGGATTAGCAATTATTTGCAATTAGATAAATTGCCTTTTTTTTGCCTTCCTTAATTAGCATTTCTTTTATATGTCACTATCAATAGGGAAATAAAATGAGGCAACAGCTTCAGTTTTCAAGTTCAGTGGAATTTCTAGCTGTTTCAAACTATTATGGTATGTCAAGCAGAAATGCACGTTAAATGAAATCCCTCTTAATCTTTTTAACTGTTCAGAAGTTGAGAGCATATTGACAGTGAATTTGGAAAATGTCAGCATAGGGCATTTCATCAAAGTTAAACTAAGACATTTTTGCAAAGTTCTGGCAACACTTTATGGACTTTTTGCTGACACCAGGATTGAAAAGTTGATGTTTTATGGATTTGCTTATAGATTAGGGATGGGGTATGGGATGAAGAGATACCTGTTTGTGACCTTATAGGTGATGAAGAGTTACTAAATTTGTCTATACTTGTAACGAACGTTGGAAGTCACTTCTTTATATATTTCTTTTCTTTTTCTTTTTCTGTTTCTTCTTTCTCTTTTTTCTTGCACTTTTTATTATTTCTTTCCATTCTTTTTTCTTTCTTTAAGTTTAGTTTGTATTAGTTTTTACTACTGTAATCAAAATCCTTAATAAAATTATATACAAAAAAAGAGATGTTATTGTCTTTTTACTTGGATAGTCAAGCAACACAGCACCTAAAACAAGAAACACAAAACTGTGCCAGTCATGCAGCAAGGCAAAATGACTAAAAAGTGGGGGGTGAGATGTCAAGGAATTGAAGTTGTAGTGTTATTATTAAGATACGCTAAGAAAGCAAGACACGTCAAAAGAAATGTTTTTTACAGTTAATTGCACATCCAACTAAACAAAACCCCAGATCTATAAGAATGACATTAGATATGCCCTAATCAAGTCCAGAGAGACTTGATTTATGTTCTTGTCCAACACTGTCTGTCGGGCTTTGTGGTCCAGGAAAATTTCTGAAGAGTCCATTTTCCTTTTCTGTTAAAGTCCACTTTACAGTGACATAGGATGCAGAATGCATGATGCTTGTACTTTCTAGCCTTTGTTGTAAATATGAGTTCTTTTGACCATTAAATGAAGTTTTCATTTTGGCAAGATAAATGACTAGCATCTAGCAAAATTTGCCCTTGGGTTTATGGGCAAAATGCTACAATACACCTCTCCCTTACATGCTTTCTAAGCATGCAGCACATTTTTTTCTGATGCACACAACTGTCTTCATTTCTCCCTCCATCTGTCACACACACTTTTCTTTATCATACATAGACATCTTTCTGTTTTCTTCCTCCATTTACACTCCTTTTATTCAACACATGTGGGATTTTGGGATTTTTACTAGCAATCCAGGCAGTGTCAGCTTTCCTGGTAGTAAACTTTTAAAATTAGAAGCTTAACTCAGGGCTCAGCCATTTGTTTTGTCTTACCAGCCTCTTTTCTCATTCAGACCATTCTGTTTCACAATCATTTGGACTTCATGGCAGGAAACCAAGTCAGTCTCCATCTTTGGGTATTCTGAACTACCTCCAATTCCAATCCCATGAGACATCAGAAGGGAAGGGCTGCAATACCTGGACTCAAAAATCCAGAGGACCTCTAGATGGCAGCAAAGCTCTGTAACTGCTCTAGACCCCCCACCCCACCAAAAGGTGGATCTGGCAAGGTGGAACTAGATGGAGAGCCAACTTAAAAATCTGAACCATCCAACACAATTCCAATATCTGGCTATCCTATGAAGCAAAACTATTTTTTTAGGAGTCAACATATGAACTCAGGGATCAAAATGTCTTGGATCAGCCTTGAAGTTGAGGGGTGGCTTAAGTCTTGTGGCCAAGCTAGGCCTAAGCCAAACTGTTACAGCATTCAGGTATGGCAATAGTAGGATAACAAGAAATAGAAGATATTTTAAAAAAATATTTGAATGTTCGAACTGGGAGTCTCCCACACTGCCATAATTGATTTCCTTCCACCTAGTCTTTTAAGGCAGAAGGTCAGCTAAGACAGCACACATATTTTGTTAGGATAACAGAATTATAGAGTTACAGTTGGAAAGGACCTTGGACATCATCCTACTGCAGGATCTATAATGTATATGCAGGCCAATGGTCACCATCTATTACCCTCAGATATGTTAGATTTTGACTTCCAGAACCTCTAGCTAACCCAGCCAAGGCAAGCCATTCTGGCTAGGAACTCTGAGAGTTGAAGACAAATGTATCTGGAGATACCAGACTGGGAAGCACTGAAATACTTCATACCTGGATTCCCAACTTACATTGTTTGCTTTTTTGACTGGACAGAAATGTTAGTCCTGGAGTGTCAGTTTAACCATGCTACGATAGCAGAGGGCAGTACACTCACATTGTGGCAAAGTATAATCATGCTGTGAAAATGTGATCTGTTTATTGAGGAATGGAGTTGTCTTCAATTAGAAGAAAGGACATTCTGTCCAAGTATAATGGACCTCTTGGAAGCAAAGATAGATAGACAGACAGACAGACAGACAGATAGATAGATAAATTCAGGATGCTTTGTGTCTACCATGAAAGGTCCAGTTGTTCACAGAAGTACAATTTGCAAGCTGATTGTGTGCTGAAAAAGAAAGCTTATGTGCAGTTATCAAGGAAACTGATAGAAAAATTCCTCCTATATACTTGTACTAAGCCTCATCAATTTATCTATGGCTGCCACTAATTGGGTGTTGGTTAGCTGATTGTGTTTGTGTGTGTATGAGACAAAAAAGATACTCAAATGAATGGAGCCAATTACAGTAGGTTTTGAGAACATGTTGTGAGTTTCTTAGCTCATACTTTATGTAATTTCTTCTTCTCAAAAACAGAATGGTTGTTGAATAATCTTCTCCAATCCGGCATCCTCCAGATGTGCTGGGTCTACTATATCCAGAGTTCTATCCAATTGTTGACCATGCCACTGGAAATTCTGTGAATTGTGGCCCCCAACACATCTGGATGGCAAAAAGTCAGGAAAAGTCTGATACTTGTAAATGGTTTTGGATATAATGCTATATTGCACAAATCTCTGAATAATATTTGTTCAGACCAGAACAAATTTCACTATTCTGTTGAAGGATGGCATTTCCTATGTTATGGTGTGTGGTTCTAACACATCTGGAAGGCATCAGGCTGCTGCAGACTGAATATTCCCACATGGCAGGATTCTGGATGTCTTTCACTCAAGGCCAAACTGTATCTCTCAGGGCTAAAGAGCGTTATTTCTGAAAGGTAGGATATCTTGTCTGTGTCTGCTTTTGCTTGAATCAACTACCCCGCTTTAATCATAGGATTTCACATGGAATGCAGATCTGAAAGCTATACAAGTAGTCTTTGTTTAGCGACCACAATTGGGACCGGCAACTTGGTCATTCAGTGAAGTAGTCACTAAGTGAAACAGTGACTATGTTTATGATCTTACTTCAGCTTTTCTTTGCTTTATAAACCTGCGAAAGTCATAAATGAGAGGATTGGTCTTAACCTTACTTTTTCTCACCGTTGTAACTGTGAACAATCACTAAACAAGGTGGTTGTTAAACAAGGACTACCTGTAGACAGGAATGTTCTGGAATGGGAAACATATAGGCAGAAAAGATTTAATCACTTTCAAGCTTTTCTGTGCTCATCCAGGCCAGATAATCTCGTATACAAATATTCTATACGAGAGGACCATTGTGTAATGGGTGATTTGGATCTCTCTAAACAGTGATTATGTTCCCTATTTCATAATGTTCTGGACATTTCTGATATTTTGAGGTATTGCTGTAAATTTTAATTCAACTGATTTGAGTAATTTTGTTTTTTTTTATATTTTTGTATTGAAATTAAACTCTGTTGATTTCTGAATGGAAAAAGTGATGTATAAACAGAAGCACTGTAAAGTTGTCCATTAAATATCTTTTGTAACTGTGTCTTTTCAGCAACAAAAGGATTTCCCCCCCAGTGGATCCAGTCTCTGTATGTATTCTGTCTCTGAGGGAATCTACTGTAATTTAAAAAAAACAAACACACATCCAAACCATTTTTGGTATACTACTGGTGACAACAATACATTGTTGTTGTTTATTCGTTTAGTCACTTCTAACTCTTCGTGACTTCATGGACCAGCCCACGCCAGAACTTCCTGTCGGTCGTCAACACCCGCAGCTCCCCCAGGGACGAGTCCGTCACCTCTAGAATATCATCCATCCACCTTGCCCTTGGTCGGCCCCTCTTCCTTTTGCCCTCCACTCTCCCTAGCATCAGCATCTTCTCCAGGCTGTCCTGTCTTCTCATTATGTGGCCAAAATATTTCAGTTTTGCCTTTAATATCATTCCCTCAAGTGAGCAGTCTGGCTTTATTTCCTGGAGGATGGACTGGTTTGATCTTCTTGCAGTCCAAGGTACTCTCAGAATTTTCCTCCAACACCACAGTTCAAAAGCATCGATCTTCCTTCTCTCAGCCTTCCTTATGGTCCAGCTCTCACAGCCATATGTTAGTATGGGGAACACCATTGCTTTAACTATGCGGACCTTTGTTGTCAGTGTGAGGTCTCTGCTCTTAACTATTTTACCGAGATTTGTCATTGCTCTTCTCCCAAGGATTAAGCGTCTTCTGATTTCCTGACTGCAGTCAGCATCTGCAGTAATCGTCGCACCTAGAAATACAAAGTCTTTCACTGCTTCTACATTTTCTCCCTCTATTTGCCAGTTATCAATCAAGCTGGTTGCCATCATCTTGGTTTTTTTCAGGTTTAGCTGCAAGCCAGCTTTTGCACTTTCTTCTTTCACCTTCATCATAAGGCTCCTCAGTTCCTCTTCGCTTTCAGCCATCAAAGTGGTATCATCTGCATATCTGAGATTGTTAATGTTTCTTCCAGCGATTTTAACCCTAGCCTTGGATTCCTCAAGCCCAGCATGTCACATGATGTGTTCTGCGTACAAGTCGAATAGGTAGGGTGAGAGTATACAGCCCTGCCATACTCCTTTCCCAATCTTAAACCAGTCTGTTGTTCCGTGGTCTGTTCTTACTGTTGCTACTTGGTCGTTATACAGATTCTTCAGGAGGCAGACAAGATGACTTGGTATCCCCATACCACTAAGAACTTGCCACAATTTGTTATGGTCCACACAGTCAAAGGCTTTAGAATAGTCAATAAAACAGAAATAGATGTTTTTCTGAAACTCCCTGGCTTTTTCCATTATCCAGCGGATATTGACAATTTGGTCTCTAGTTCCTCTGCCTTTTCTAAACCCAGCTTGTACATCTGGCAATTCTCGCTCCATGAATTGCTGAAGTCTACCTTGCAGGATCTTGAGCATTACCTTACTGGCATGTGAAATGAGTGCCACTGTTCGATAGTTTGAACGTTCTTTAGTGTTTCCCTTTTCTGGTATGGGGATATAAGTTGATTTTTTCCAATCTGATGGCCATTCTTGTGTTTTCCAAATTTGCTGGCATATGGCATGCATTACCTTGACAGCATCATCTCGCAAGATTTTGAACAGTTCAGCTGGGATGCCATCGTCTCCTGCTGCCTTGTTATTAGCAATGCTTCTTAAGGCCCATTCAACCTCACTCTTCAGGATGTCTGGCTCTAGCTCGCTGACCACACCATCAAAGCTATCCCCGATATTGTTATCCTTCCTATACAGGTCTTCTGTATATTCTTGCCACCTTTTCTTGATCTTCTTCTGTTAGGTCCTTGCCAACTTTGTTTTTGATCATACCCATTTTTGCCTGGAATTTACCTCCAATGTTTCTAATTTTCTGGAAGAGGTCTCTTGTCCTTCCTATTCTATTGTCTTCTTCCACTTCCACACATTGCTTGTTTAAAAATAATTCCTTATCTCTTCTGGCTAACCTCTGGAATTTTGCACTTAATTGGGCATATCTCCCCCTATCACTGTTGCCTTTTGCTTTCCTTCTTTCTTGGGCTACTTCTAGTGTCTCAGCAGACAGCCATTTTGCCTTCTTGGTTTTCTCTTTCTTTGGGATGTATTTTGTTGCCGCCTCCTGAACAATGTTGCGAACTTCTGTCCATAGTTCTTCCGGGACACTATCTGCTAAATCCAGTCCCTTAAATCTATTCTTCACCTCCACTGCATATTCCTTAGGGATATTAGTGAGCTCATATCTCGCTGATCTGTGGGTCTTCCCTAGTCTCTTTAGTCTGATCCTAAATTGTGCAATAAGAAGTTTGTGATCTGAACTACAGTCAGCTCCAGGTCTTGTTTTTACCGACTGTATAGATGTCCGCCACCTTTGGCTGCAAAGGATGTAGTCAATCTGATTTCGGTGTTGTCCATCTGGGGAAGTCCATGTATAAAGCCGTCTCTTAGGTTGCTGGAAGAGAGTGTTTGTTATGCAGAGTGAGTTGTCTTGGCAAAATTCTATCAGCCTATGTCCTGCTTCATTTTGTTCTCCCAGGCCCTGCTTACCTGTAATTCCAGGTGTCAATTGACTGCCCACCTTAGCATTCCAGTCTCCTGTGATGAAAATTACATCTCTTTTAGGCGTGTCGTCCAGTAGGTGCTGCAGATCCTCATAGAACTGCTCTACTTCAGCTTCTTCAGCATCTGTGGTTGGGGCGTATATTTGGATCACTGTGATGTTAGATGGCTTGCCCTGAATTCGAATTGAGATCATTCTATCGTTTTTTGGATTGTATTCGAACACTGCTTTAGCCACTTTACTATTAATTATGAAGGCTATTCCATTTCTTCTGTGGTCCTCTTGTCCACAGTAGTAGATCTGGTGGTCATCTGATGTGAAGTGGCCCATTCCAGTCCATTTCAGTTCACTGACGCCAAAAATGTCTATCTTTAATCTTGACATCTCACCAATAACCACATCCAATTTGCCCTGGCTCATAGATCTTACATTCCAGGTTCCAATGGTGTGTTGATCCTTAGAACATTGGATTTGCTGTTCACCACCAGCACCATCGGCCGCTAGCCATCCTTTCGGCTTTGAGCTAGCTGCGTCATCACATCTGGGGCTAGTTGAACTCATCCTCTGTTCCTCCCCAGTAGCATTTTGACCATCTTCCGACCTGGGGGTCTCATCTTCCGATCGTATACCGACATATCTCTGGTTGTACTGATCCATTTAGTTTTTACGGCAAGAATACTGGGGTGGGTTGCCATGACCTTCCCCAGGGATCGCATTTAGTCTGACCTCTCTGTCATGACCTTCCCGTCTTGGGTGGCCCTTCACGGTTTAGCTCATGGCATCACTGAGGTGCTCAAGCTCCAGCACCACGACAAGGTAACGATCCTTTGCTGAAGGACAACAATACATACATCTTAAAACAGAACATTATTATTTAAATCTAAAATTAATACATTACAAACATTAAATTTCAGATCTAAAGTCTACACATTATCAATATTAAATACTTTAAGCTATATGATGCAAGGCTTTAAAATGGTTAACCAAGTAGAATAAAAATTTTAATGCTGCTAGTCAAACTCCTAGAAATATAGGCATTACATAAATTGTTATGTCTTGCAGATTCCACTCTCTTTTTTTCCCTAGGCGGCCTTAACAGCAAAGAAAGCAACCCACTGTGTCATAAACTGGATGGTACCTTGTAAGAGGATATTCAGTTTATTTTCAACATTTCTCATATCACCGAGTAACAAGAATAAACAATGATCCCTACATTTAACATACAACTGGCCTTCCAATAAGTGGTGTGCCATTTCTTCTGTTTTCATCTGCCTCACATATATGGAATCTATCTTGCAGTGGGACAACTCAGAACCTGCCTTGTGGCTGCCTATAATGTGTCCATTTGTTCAAATTGGAGACCAGTAAAGGCTACACAATTATTCCTTTTTATTGGGAAAAAACATATACTTTTCTTCTTGAAATTAGGATTTAACTGTCCCTAACCATTTTTTTTTTGTCTTTGTAATAAATAGAGCAGCTATGTCTATCTTTCCTCCAACATTCTCTGAAAACATTTCTTATATTGGTGCTGGGTATACTGAATGCTTCCACACCAAAACCATGCTGAAATGCTAGTTTTGAAAAATTAGACCACCAGGACTTGTCAAGGGTTTTAGCCATCTGCTCACTTGGACAAATCTTAAGAAGCCTATCTTTGCTCAGTTGGGTTAAGCCTGACCCAGTAATTAAATAGCCTAAAATGGATTACGGCTACTATTGAGAGCAATCTAAGTTCAGCTCTGATCTTAGTGCCCAGAAACTCTTAACACGATCAAAGGTTAAAAAACAACAACAATTCTGGGCACTTTCAATTCTCTTAGTTGTAGCAAACCCCCATATTTTGTGACCAAAAGTCAGCACAAATAGCACCTTTGCCTTATAAATCCTCATGACTGGTTTAATGAACCTGGATATCTATAATTCAACACCCTGTTCAAAATTTAAACACATGTCACTCAGTTCACTCATCTTTATCTGAGGAATCCTGGAGCCTGTGGATGAAAAAACTATAACCAGATAGAGAAAAGATCCAACCTGTTCTATTTTATGGAAATTTAAAAACCACTTATATTGCTTCCTTTTCTTGCCAAAACCCACCACTTTTTATTTCATACAATTAATAACTAGGCCATTCTCCCAATAATACATATTAGACTTTCTCAGTTGTCTAGGTAACCCCAACTGAGATATGGATAACAAAATCATATCATCAGCATATACTAGAATATTTACTGTTCTATCTGAAACTGTTGGGATATAAAAATCCTGGTTGGAAACAGTGGGCAGAACTTAATTAACAGAGACATTAAAAAGAAACAGAAATAATATGTATACCTGATGTAGTCCTTTAACAGTAGGAAACTTGTTTGTCAAGTCATGATTTACACTTGTTCCCACCATTAAACTTGCATCTGTACAAAGGGCTTTATAAGATAGAAAAGTCTTCAATGAACACTAGTTTTTAGTAATTTCTCCCCCCAAAGATTTCTATTTATGGAATCAAATGCAGCCCTTAAATTAATAAATGCAGCATAAAGACACCCACCATTAGTTGTACATTTTGTTATGAGGTGGGATAGGACAAAGCATTGATGAACTGACTGTCCTTGCTTAAAACCAGCCTGCTCCTATACTAAGGTGGAATTTTGCTCTGCTCAGTCCTCCAGTTCTTCCAAAGGAGGAACTTTGCACTATTTTTGCAGAATATCAATTAAACGAATTGGCCTATAGTTTGTAGGATCCACTCAATTGCCTTTCTTAAACAGTGGTGCTACTGTACTAAACTTCTCTCCCTGCATTATTTATGTGGGTAAACAAACCATTCAGTAAGGCAGCCCACCAATCCACATTATCTTTGAAAAGCTCAGGTGACATAAAATCCTCTTCTGGAGCTTTATATTTTTTAGTGACTATATTACGGATTTTATTTCCTGTATAGTAACAGATGGCCATTTGGGTAAATCAACAATACCGCTGAAAGTGTTTTCCTGACAAAAAGAACTGTCACATTGTGTTCCATCCCTGAACAATTCAGCATAAAAATCATGCAGTAGCAGATTCAGATATCTCAAGGTTATTTCTTGAATCTCTTACATGGTAAAACCAAGTTAGCTTTTTATGTTTAGACTCCTGTTCTAATTCTGCCCAGCTTTTTATAACACGGTTTTTTAAATTAGATCTCGTCTAAGATCAAGCATACATTTAAAGGCTTTGTTGTCTAAAGAATTATGAACTTTTCTCATTTGTTTTCCTATAAACCTTCTCAAATTTCTGCATTTGGTATCACAGCATAATTTATGCAGTTAAATCTGATCTGTGTAACTAATAAAGGTTTAATTTGACAGCAGACAGACTGATATGCATGCAATACAGAGTCAATATTTGATTCTGTAGTTCACTCAATATTGCCTTGTTCTCTTCCTACCTTTGATGTCAAAAAAAGGTTTAAGATTTAACATGTCCATCTGCTGCCATTTTAGTCTTTTCTCATATACTAAATTCACACTTTTTAACACTGGTCTGTCAGCCAGAGACAGTGGTCTTAGGTCAGATTCAAGGAATAATTGTGTAGATATCAGTTGGTAATCATTATAGACTTTGGTAAAAACTGAGATGCCAGAAAACAAATGGATGTTTTGCTTAGATACACATATACAATCAACTGTGCTGCCTGCATTAAGAGAAAAATATGTGTAAGGATATAATAAATTTGGGTCACTGGGACCAAAAACCTGTGACCCTAATCTATATCATAACGCCAATAAACTATGCCCAGTGCTATTCGCTTTCTTATCAGTGGAGAACAAATAATATACTTTTTGAAAATCCTCCTGGAAACCCCACCAGTTTTGAGGGATATGGTTCTACTCTGGCATTAAAATTGCTCAACACAATGATTAGTGCATCTGGATAAACTGCATTTACTTCATCCAGCAATTTTCTCAAGAGGAACAAGATATCTACAAAATGGTACAGTGAGTTTACTGGAGGGATATAGATATTTACCTGGATTACAATTACACTTGGGGTTTTTAATTTAAGAATTATACAGGTTGGTGATATATCAATATTTGACCACAACTTACCTGACCATCCTTTTTGTTGTTATTTGTTCATTTAGTCACTTCCAACTCTTCGTGACTTCATGGACCAGCCCACGCCATAGCTTCCTGTCAGTCATCACCACCCCCAGCTCCCCCAAGGTCGAGTCTATCACCTCTAGAATATCATCCATCCATTTTGCCCTTGGTCGGCCCCTCTTCCTTTTGCCTTCCACTTTCCCTAGCATCATCATCTTCTCCAAGGTATTGCGTCTTCTCATTAAGTGGCCAAAGTACTTCAGTTTTGCTTTTAATATGATTCCCTCAAGTGAGCTGACCATCCTTAGTCTTCTTTAATAAATATTGACAGATCACCTACCGCTCAACCCTTATCTTTGATATTCAAAACAGATTTGAACCCTGTGTTATACTCTGGTACAGATTATCCTTTTTAATTATAAGCCAAATTTCTTGAAGAGCAAACACCTCAAATCTGGAGAAGATTTCAATCAAGAACAAGCCTTCTAACCAGCTGCATTCCAAGAGAGGATTTTAACTGGCAAAATTGTAGATTGGGAATTATGACTAATAGGAGGCAACTGTTTATTCTAACTATACATTATCTGATGTAAGGGGGAAAAAGTTAACCCTTGATCCTCTAACTGGAACTCATGCAACCCACTATCTCATCCCAAATTAACTAGCCAATTAGTTTGAACAAGGTATTACTCAACTCTAGCATCAAGGGACACCAGTTCATATATGAGCAGACTCAATACACTAACATCAGACCTCACTGGATAAACAGTGTCTACTTGGTGAAACTTTAGTTGATTTTTTTCTTGGATCACTTCCTAATTCCTTTTCATCTAAGTACCTCATTTAAAGTCAGTTTGCAACAGCTATCAAATCCCCTTTTGTGTACTTTGTTTGACTCAAGTTGCCTACATTGAACCAAGGATTGGGTTTCATTTCATTTATTTATTTAATTAAAAAGCCACCCATCTCAACAAGTGACTCTGGGCAGCTTACAATCATAAAATCCATAAAACAGTTAAAATAATTAAGAACAATTAAACGGTACAAAATAAATATATATGGTTGCCAAGTAAACAATGCATAGATACTAGTATGGCCAAGAAACAGGGCCCTTAATACATTTGGGGCCCCAGGCCCAGGTGCATAACTAGTCTTCATGGCCTTACAGAAGGCCAATAGGGTCGGGGACATCCTGATCTCTGAAGGGAGAATGTTCCAGAAAGTAGGTGCTATGGCAGAGAAGGCACACCTTCTAGTTCCCGCCAACCAACATTCCTTGGCTAATGGGACCTGTAGCATGCCCAACCTATCTGACCAAATTGGATGGGTAGAAACAACAGGGAGAATACGGTCCTTTAGGTAACCTGGTCCCAAGCTATGATGCAACCTCCCCATCCCCTCACATTTCTCATCACTAACTAGGGTCCCACCTCTAGACTTGTATTCCTGTCAGAACTGCTCTAATCCTACAATGTCCATTTCATCTATACATTGTTTACATTCCCTTAGTCTCAAAATTGCATCTACTTTGGAATCCCAAAGGCATGTCTATTTTTTAATTAAACAACTTCAACCATCCAGTATCTCTATCTGAACAATTGGTTGGCAGGACCAGTATGTACTCAATGAAACTTTCTCTTCTGGGGTGAAAGACACTACCCTTTCAATGGGCATTTGTTGAATACCCTGAGTAGCAATTGAAACTTCCCAGTTAGACTCTTCAGTAGTTAACTGTATGTTAGGTGAGACTGAATTTTTTGAGACCAAACTAAATCAATAAGATTAGAGAGGCACCTCTCTTCCATATAATTATTATCTTTACAGTCTACAGTTGAAATATCCAAAGGAGATTGATTTTCAAAAAATCTTAACAATAGTTAAGCCATTCTCTAAGAATGTGTCCTTGGCTTTATATATAGCAGTGTCCTGTCTAGCAGTGTCTGGATCTCTGAATATTATTACATCTTCAGTGCTGATTCCATCAAAATATAAATATTCTACAAAGACAATATCCTTATAGGTTAATGCATCAGATATTAAACCATTAAAATATATAAAAGATGAACTATGTACTCACATTGAGCTAAAAAACCTGTAGGTTTAGGGAAAATTAACTATGACTAATTTATATAGAATTAACACTAAATTTGAATCAATTCTCTTGTAACTCTTTGGCTGTAACTATCTTTGGTGAGCTACAGAACCCAGTCTAATGTACTTCCCTCTTCTCTTGAGTAGTATTCCAAACTTTTTCCAATGGCTCTTGTATTTTCACCATCAGCGGCCCAGTCTGCTTTATTCTCTGATTAAAGTTTTTCCTTATTTATTTGCTGCAGATTCACACCTTTGTTTAGTCCCATTTTCCTATGTTTCTTACAAACTTACAGACTGGTCTTCAGTCCAGTCATTTGAACAGGCTCTTTAGGACTCTTTTAGGGCTTTTTTATTCCCCTTTCTTATATTTTTGATACTTTAATTTTTCTTCTGTCATTGGCATGCAACTTTTGAGTCTGCTTCATAGCATCTTTAGCCAAGCTTACTAATGGATTCTGAGATGTCTGTTTTGAGCAAGATTCCATTTGAACAGATCCTTTTCTTCCAGTATATATATATATATATATCTACCAATGTAGTCCCCCTTTTGGGGGGAGATGGGTGGTAATAGAAATGTGAATAATAAATAAATAAAATAAATAAAAAATGTAGAGTCTGAAAGAAGATGTTTAATGGGAGATTGCTCTTTACATATCATTAATAACCAAACTTCTATTGGGGAGTTTTATTCTCAGTATCATCTGATTGAGTTTATGAGGTTTATTTTTTAAACAAGAAGCTTTTTATGTATTGTTTGAGACAGGTTCATAGCACTGGGACTACACAGGATCTTCCAACCAGTGGTGTTATTTGTGCTATTTATCAGCTCAGCTTCGCCCCTCTGCCACTGCTCCTGATACATTCCCTTTGTAGCCACAATAGCTTTGACCAGGTCTAGCTCAGAGGCCAAGTCAACTGTGCCTCCTGAAGACCTGAACTCTTGCAAGATCCTTTTAAGGTCCACTGACCAATCCAGCACAGAATGCATAAAAGATAAATCATCCTGGTTGACTTGCATTGCCCAATTTCAATGTCCTTTCCTTCACTTGGCCTCAAATACTGAGTAATTTTTAATGTGGGTTGCTGAAACACTGTCCTCTGAATGAGGAATAATATCAAGATCTTTATAAATTCTCCTAATAAACACAGTATTCCCAGCCACCACTTTTCTCCTTCTTCCTGTCTTCTAAACTGCCTTACCTGCAGCTACTATACTTTTAAAGTGCTTTAACTTTAAGAGCAGGAAAACATTTACACTTCCTAAGTAAGCGCACTAAGATGGAGCAGCTAAAACTATAGTCTCAGCAGGCTAGAATTTTTTTAAAAAAAAAACCCAGATGAAATCTGTAAGTTGAGTTGAATTCAAGCTGTCTCTTCAAAACACAAGCACAGATTTGTTTATTTTATTTTATATCCCACCTTTATTTTTTTTATAAATAAGGCAAGGCGGCGAATACTCCTTCCTCCTCCTCTGTGAAGAGCAATGTGCAGCACAGAGCCAGCTTTCTCTTGGAACAGGAGAGACCACCATAGAGCACCATAGCTGCACCCCTTACAGTTTTCACAATCCATTTTTAATTCAATATTTTGCAAATAAAAGTAGCCACAAGTCTTCTTACATTTAAAAAGATGCCTTTATGAAACCAAGGCACTTTTCTCTGTGGGGGCAGTGTATGCTGGAGTGAGGCAGTTGTAGCATTCAAGCATTATGCCTCCTGTCCTGCTTAATGAACGATGATTTAAAAGGTGAAAATTATTCTCTAATAAGGGAATTTCCAGCAGCACTGGTATTTAAAAAGCTAACAAATAGCAATAATTATCTGCCAATGGCTTTGACAAAGAATTCAGAAGGAGATATTAAAAAGAAAACTAAATGGAAACAGAGCTCAAGACAATAGAAGACAATAGATCTAGCTCAGGGTCGAACTGTGGAGTCCTTGATGCTCTCTGAGCTTGGTTGTTCACTTGCAGACGTTTCATTACCCGACTAGGTAACATCATCAGTGCTAGTGAGTGTGGGGTTTGCTTCCTGTTTATTACAAAAGTTATTACAAAAGAAGAACAATCGCAGATAAAAAGCAATTGACCAATCCTCCCACACTTCTATGAATGCCCAAAAATATACAAGACTAACATACCTCGTTGTCCAATTGTATTGTTGCCAAGAACCCCAACATATAACATAGCAAAAGAACTTACAAAAAAGCTTGGACATGTCACACAGGGGAGCAGATATTCTATCAACTCCCCACTACAGTGCCTCCAAAAAATCAAAGGCCTAAAAATAGTAAAATTATGGTTTCATTTGATGTCATAGCACTCTTTATGTCCATAGATTTAGAACTAGCAGAAGTATCCATGGCAACAGTACTACATAACACACCTGACCTAACCAAATACACTTAAGATTGAAATACCCAGAATCATGGACCTCATCAACCTCTGCCTCACTACCTACTTTCAATTTGTTGAACAAATATACCAACAAATCAGAGGAACACTCATGGTATCACCACTCTGAGGACTCATAGCAGAGACTGTTATGCAGCATCTAGAAACTATAGCACTTCCACACATAGAACTAAAAGTATGGATCTGGTATGTAGATGACACCATCATAATAAAAAAGGAACAACTGGAGGAGACATATGAAACAATCAACAACATCTTCAAAGGAATAAAATTCACAAGGGAAGAAGAAAAGAACATGCTCCCCTTCCTGAATATCCTCAGCAGCAGAGGAAATGACAGCAAATTAGAAATACAAGTCTATCGAAAAACAACCCAAACTAAAAAAGTGTTCTATTACCAAAGTAAGATCCCAACATCCCACAAGACAAGCTGTGTAAGAAGATTATTCAGATATGTACAAATGCACTGCAGCAACCCAGAACACCAGAAAAAGGAAACAGACCACCTATACAACTCCAGCAAAATGGATACCCATGCAATTTTATCAAAAAGTGCCTGACCATTCAACCCACTACCGCACAACCAACAGAAGCTATGAAAAGGATAACACTGCCATACATCAAAAACATCTCAGAAACTACCAACAGACTGTTACAACCATACAGCATCACCATAGCACACAAACCAACTAAATCCCTCCAAAACATCTTAAGTAAACCAAAAGACCCAGTAGCCCAAGAAGAAAAACAGGAGTCATCTGCATCATAAAAATGTAAGGCCTGTAACAGCCTCTATTTAAGACAGACAGGCAGAAGACTAGCAGAGCGCATCGATGAACACCACCTGGCAGTCAGAAGACATGATGAAAACTCCTTAATCTCACAACACATGGACAGATTCAACCATACTTTCCACTGGGAACTGTGAGCATCCTAGACCAAGCTAAATCCAAAAATGCTAGGGAATTCCTGGAAGCTTGGCACTCAGACACATCAGCCATCAGTAAACACATAGAGATAAACCACATTTACAAACCATTCAAAAGAAACAATAAAAAATCTAAGAAAGAAACAAAAAGGCCAGAACACCTCCTCTCCAGCAGCCTACCCTCATATAAGCAGGGATTAACATCAGACAAACAATCAAGCAGACAACAATGCCCTAATCAAGGAACTATCAAGGAGAAAACCACACCTCACCAACACTGGCAAGGCAAGCTACTGTATATAAACAGGGAGCAAACCACACACTCACTAGCACTAATGTTACCTAGTTGTGTAGTGAAATGTCTTCAAGCAAACAACCAAGCTCAGAGAGCACCAAGGACTCCACAGAGCTCAAAGCAGCCCGTTTGCTCTGGTCGCCATTTCCAGCTCCCCTTCTAATATAGAAACAGCCACTGTATTCTACTGAGCTGTAGTAAATTTGCAGGAGTCCATATAAATATGACACTTATTTACTTGTTTATGTGTTACAAATACTTTTATAATACCCACTTCAGCCAACTCCTGGCAATGTGTGTCTATGTGAAGGGGTTTTTCCCCTTCAATTTCCCTTCCCTTTAATAACAAACTAATAGTTTAAATGTTAGGACTGTACAAAAATCCAGAATTGAAAGCCAAAATGTGATTTGGAACATGCATGGGTATGCTTGTAGCACTTGTGAATGCCTTAAGCCAATACACATCTTTTTCTGGGTTTGTACATCAGCTGGGATGGAGGACAGCCACACAAACCCAGGAAGAGACACACCTATTTTAAGATGTTTCTGCAGGTGTTCCAGTTTCATACATGTGTGATCTTAATCACATTTTGCCCTTTGAATCCAGATCTCTGTAAAGCCGTATGAAATATGCACTGTGCAAAGAAGTACTTACTTTTACTGTAGTTGTCCATAATCTGCTGCCATAAGATTCCATTAGATGATTTCAGGTTCAGTGTGAAAGAAGGAACAACTTTTTTCTCTTCGCTTTCCTATAGTATGCATAATTCTGTTCAGCTCCAACATGCTCTTCTCACTTTCCTTCGTGTAAGCCAGGAAGAAATATTGTTACCATTCCTTAGAGCACAGTTGCTCCTGCTTTTTGATCATCTTGGTTGCCCTTTTTCAATGTAACCTGCTCAAAATCTTTGCATAGTGTGTTCAGGAGCCATTTTAGGGTAAGGACAACCCTTCTTGCCTTCACCTGCCTTCCAACTTCTTCAATCTTTGATTGGTTGGTTTGGCTTTGGAAATGCTTGGTTCAGTTTTCAGTGCAATATGACACAGAGTGGAATGTATTGTGCAGCAAACAATAAAGTAACCAATTAGCATTTTTAAATAGCATTTTAGTTGGTTAAAGTTAACTTAGACAAGTATTAACATCTTGGTGAAAAGGCAAGACTCAGAGCAAACATGCATATATTATTTACTTAGCACTCAAACAATTTTGCTTTTAAGCATTTTATATTTTCTCTCATGTTTTAATATCTGCATTTATAGTCTATTTTAGCTCAGTTCATCTTAATATGTGTGATTTGTTAAGAATTTTTCTTTTTTCTTCTAATGACCTCTGTTTTACCAAACTGTATACAATTCAATTTTTAAACAAACCTATGTAGGAAATAATACACAAAGTAGGAAAAGGAGTGTTATATCCTCTTCTTATATACTTTTCTGGTATATTACCACCTTGTGGCCTAGCTCATGAGGCATTTTACCATAACTGTTGCCTATTCCAACAAGATATAGCTGGAGGGAAAAGCTTATGCAAATTAAATAAATGTACTAATAAAAAATAGATAGAATATGAAATATAGAAGAGTATCTCCTGCTTCTAAATGCTTTGTAGCATCAAAAATTTAATAGGTTTTGAAGTGGTACTTGTATGAGTACACTAGATGCACTCAACGATGTAGGGCTTTGAAGCTATCTGGATTTGAAAGGGAAAAAGGGACTGAAGCAAACACTCATGTCATACCTGTTGGCAACTCTTTAAAGCAACTGTGTCTTCCCGACCATAAAGTCCCAAGGAAAAAGTGTCTTTGATCTTAAGAGGTGCTCTGAATTATCTTCCCCTTTGAATGTAATCATTCCACAGACTTGTTACATAAAATTGAAACATCAACAAATACAACTCTTTGGGAAAAATATTGAACAGTACTGATCAGTAAAATAGTAAACTTTCCATGTAAAGCTTGTAGAGAGTATTCTCCATCAGAGATCTTGGCACCTGCACATATGATATCAGGACAGTTTCCCTGAAGCTTATTTTGGAGCCTACCAAAATAACTAGTTTATACATTTAACAGTTTT
Organism: Candoia aspera; assembly: GCF_035149785.1. Taxonomy (NCBI): domain Eukaryota; kingdom Metazoa; phylum Chordata; class Lepidosauria; order Squamata; family Candoiidae; genus Candoia; species Candoia aspera. Next base: position 208,095,366 of record NC_086154.1, on the reverse strand, counting down.
TTATTATATGACTATTTCATTAAGCAGGTGGTGGATGTCTGAGAATCAGGGCATATTTATGTGTTGGAAAGAGCGAATAGTTGAAAGGAACTATATAGAGTTGTTTGGGAATTGGGTGGCATATAAATTTAAATAAATAAATAAATAATACATTTCATAGTTATAAAAATATAGATCTGCAATTGCTGTTTGGTATGTGCAAAGAAGATTTTTTAATCTTTATAATTCTACCCATAGTATCACATCAAATGCCATGCTGTCTGGACTGCTGGAAGTGAACTGGTAAATTTTTGCTCTGGGTAAGGACCCAAAAGAACGGATTAGAAATCTCTACCTGGACCATGATCTGTTCTCAACCTCTGAACAACCCTATCTATGTCTACTTAGATAAATGTTCAAATGAATTGAATGGACTCCAGGTAGACAATCCTACCTATAATTCCCCAGGAAAAAGTACGATTAAATTCTATGGAGTTTTCTTCTATGTAGACATTGTGCTGCAAAATGGGTGAAAATTCAACAGTATGTCTCAGAGCCATTAGTGTTCCTAAAATAAACTCATTAATTTTTTTAACAGTTAGATTGACATTTAGAAAGATTATACAGCAATGATGTCATGGCAAGTTGCCAAACTGAAAACATTTGAAAATGTAAATGCCTGAATTTAGGAAGTATAAAAAGGACAGCTGTGGATAAACTAAGCTATTTATATATTTTAGGGAGTAAGCATACTTTTTTATGAATGCTGAATCTAACTGTCTATAAGTCTGAGGCTGCAAAAGAAAAACATTAGAGGCTGTGATTTATCATGACAACATGGGTTATTTTGAGCTATTTGGCTTCCTACAATAGCAGGAATTGAAAGCACCCAAGGCAGTGTTCTCCCTATTAAAAAATGGCAAGTTTTAAGATCAACACCACAAATAATAGCACTGGCTGAAATGCAAGGTTGCTTATCTTACACATGTGCACCTATTTTCTGTAATGATTGCCTATCCTAATATACTCAGACGCACAAGCAGGAGCTTAATAATATCTGGTTTATTAAAGAATAGCATGCAAATACAAAGAAAGCTGAGAATGAGCAAAAGCACGCCAAATACAAACTAAAAACCCTCGGTGCAAACGTAATCCCTCCCCTCGCCCAACTGTTTCAAATTTCCCACCCCAGGTGCTGGTAACAAGTTCTGCTGATCTCCTGGGAAGAAAACCTTGAACACACTGGATAACCCAAACACATTCCATTCCACTGAATACAGATAACAACCCCAGCAGAATGAGTCCGCGCAGCCCCTCCCAAACAGAACACACGTCAGCAACTTGACATGCGAAACGTTATGATGTACAATGCACTTTGAAACGGTGAACATGACATTTTCTTTTCCTCGCTTTTAGCATGCTGTTCATATTGCCCATGCAGTTTTGCAGGTTGTACACCATCTGTTGGATGCCTACATATCCGCTGATCCCATGGAGATAATTTGAATATTTTCCAGCCTTCATTTTATGCCTGAGGTTTATTATATTACCTGGGGCATCTCCTGAATGGAGGGATGTGGGATAAATGCAATGCAGACTGAGCTGATTTTATATTTAGAAAGTAACAGAGAAACTAAAATTTAGTTATTCAAAATCCATGGCTTTCTGATATTGCGATAAAAATGTATATTAGGAAAATGTCTGTACAAAAATGCCTGTATTTCTTGAAAATAATGTCCAGATGCATGAAACCAGGGAAGGAGGGAGGAAGATCTATGATGAAATGTGTACTAAAATGCATATAATTTTTAGTGTGGAATTAGCAAACCAAACTCAACAGATTAAAAAAAAAAGAAATGAGATAACATAAACTTGACAGATTCACAGAAATGAATAAATAAGGAACCAATGTTAACAGAGTTGCCATACCCCACTTTAAAATAAAGTACTTCTATAAAAAGTATATCTACTGAATATATCCATATTTATATATTTACACACAGACACAAATAGACACACATGCAAACACACACCTGTAAAAAAAATACATTACCTTTTACTGGTTTCTTGCAAGGCAAAGTATAATTGAAATGTTCAGAGAGAAATTTTTCAGACTTTCTAAAGTGAAGAACGGATTTCCACTTTTCTCTCATTTTTTCAAAGGACTTTTAAAACAGCCGTAATATTTACACAAAGCTCTTGGAATTTCTTTGGAGAAATGTTTCTCAGTATGATGGGCTGTTTTGTTTCTCTGTTTTTAATTATTTTATCTTGTATTAGATTTTGTAAGCCACCCAGAGTCTGTTGGAGTGGCTAGCTATAATAAATTTAAATAAATAAATGTGTCCATCTCAAGGCTTTCCAGAGTATTATGACAATTCTTTTAAGCTGAGCTAAAATAAGTAACAATTCTTAACCTGAATTATTTTCAGGTTGGGTGAAGTTTTCTGGAGTTTTGTTTTCATTCCCCCCTCCCAAAAAAAGCCACATTTGAACAAAGGCAATTTGAATCTTTGATGCAATGTGTAGATATTATTAATAAAAGAAAGAAAACAGAAGTGAAATCAAATATATTGTATTTTCAAGCCATAGCAGAGCATAAATAGAACATTTTTAGTTTCACATGCACTTTAATCATTTTATTTGGAAAATATTATCAGGAAGAGCTCTTGGGATAACATTCAGTAAAAGAAATAAAATCCAGGAATCTACCAAAGAGCAACACAATAAAGCCACAAATTAAAACAGAGAAACTCAATTAAAATAGGCTTTAGTGATATATAAAACTTTTTTTAAAATCTGCATTTTTAATTTATCATAATACAGCAGCAAAATTTCTTTATTTCTTTATTTAATTTCTATCCTGCCTTTATTTATTTTTATTTATTTATTTTTATAAATAACTCAAGGCGGCAAATATATACATACCTGATACTCCTTCCTCCTCCTATTTTCCCCACAACAACAACCCTGTGAGGTGAGTTGGGCTGAGAGAGTGACTGGCCCAAGGTCACCCAATGATTCGTTATATCCATCAAATCACTGTTGACTCTTAGCAACCACATAATCTGTATTAATAATTAATAATCTGTATTCCAAAATAATACCGATTATTTACAAATCTGTAGAATTAAATAATCTTTGCCTAATGACCAAAGGACAGGCAGTAGGTGTCTGGCCAACTACTCTGCTGTGGGTTTTTTAGACTTACTTTTGAAAAGGCTTGCCTTCATGTGTTCTCCAAGATGACCGCATTGGAGCAGGGCCATTGACTGACTGATTGATTTATGAGATTTATAAACCACTTCGCTCCACAGAGCACTAAGTGGTGCACAAAAATCTATGACTTGGGTAGGAATTAATACAAAAGGACAATCTTTTAGATACCATAGCCTTCAAAATAATGGACTGCTTACAGCTTAACACCAGCTGTTTGAACTGGTATGGGATACAAAGAGGAACTTCTGAACTTTATACCATACTGGCATAATACTGGTGTCTAAAGCACCGAGAAAGCCTCCATTGATGGAGAAATTGTGTAGGGCACTCTGCCAACTTTCATACATGGAAAACGATGAGAATGAGAATGGAAAGGATGGGCCTAGGATGCTTATTTTTGCATTGTTGTGTAGTGCTGTGTGGTTACAATGGCTAAAACATACTTTAAATAATATACTTTTGTTCAGAAAATGAAATTTGGAGTCTGCCTGAAATAGTGTTGCCTGAAATAGTGTTGAATGTATACTGTGGAAATCTATTATATAGTGTCTGTGTAATATTGTGGAGAGATATTGTGTCCTAATGTGCAGCCTGTGAGAAAGTCACTGTATGGATTAGCTTTCATTAAAGCTAGAGAGAACTTTTGTTGAAACATGTTCTTACCATGCTATAACTTAGCATTTCAGTTAAGGAAGAGCCTTGGAAACCTTTAGCTCTGTTTTTAATGCCATGTATAGAATAAAACTGGAAGCCAGTTTGGTGTAGTGGTTAAGGCACCAGGCTAGAAACCGGGAGACTGTGAGTTCTAGTCCCCCCTTAGGCATGAAGCCAGCTGGGTGACCTTGGGCCAGTCACTTTCTCTCACTCTTAGGAAGAAGGCAGCGGCAAACCACTCCTGAAAATGTTGCCAAGAAAGCTCCAGGGATTTGCCCAGGCAGTTGCCAGGAGACAACAATGACTCAAAGGCTCTCCCCTCACCCCACCCCCAAATAGAGATAGGCATATATGTTGTTGTTTTTTTAAAAAAAAAAAAGTCCACCAAATTTGTGGACAAAGAAATTGGATGAACAATTTCTCTGAACTTCTCGAAGTAAAGAAGTAAAGGAGAAATTCTCCAACAATTTCTCAGAAGATGGACTCTCTTTTAACAAAGTAGTAGCATTACTAATGAAAAGGCCTAAGTTTAATGCTATGTGAGAAAGACCTTGGGAGGCTAGGCAAAGAGATGCTGCAAAGGGATCACTTGTTGGCAGAGTGCTAGAAAGCCTTTGGCCCAGGAGAGATCAGAAAAGTCACACACCAGGCATTTCTATAAAAATAATTTTATTTACAGAAAGCAAACATATTTACAGGCTGTTTGCTGAAAGGAGAGATTTCTTTCCTCTCAGCAAACACAGCCTACACAGAAGGGAAACTGAAACTAAAACAAGTTCAGGCAAGTTCCTCCCTTAGGCAATGCAACCATTAACACGTGAAAAGGGGACAATTAAATTCAAAATGATTAGTTACCATAGTAACCTTAATCTGTAGTAGAAAACATATTAACAACACTCAGATAAGAGAGAGCATAGACCACAACTGGATATGGGGCAGGGCAAGAGGCTCAGAAGAGACCCCTAGTTTCGTGGGCTGTAAAGGAGATGGGGGGAGAAATGAATTTTCAGACTTGCAAGATTCTGTCAATGTAGCTTTACAGTAAAGTAGAATTAGCTCATCTGGTTGCATTTCCTATCTAGTTTGCCCCACAAGGCCAACACCAAGGGAAGGAATTCCCATGCCATGTCTTCTTTGAGGATTTCATCAATGCATAGGAAGTGATGAATACATAAATTAAAAGGAACAACATATGGTATATTTAAAGAAAAACTACATCTGCATCTGAAACTAACTGCCTCACTCTGCTTAATGGTAGAATGACCTTGACATCTGATTAAAAGTAGAGATGCCTTCAGGTCAAAGTTGGTTCCTAGTGACTGTATCCATGCAGTTTTATTGGCAGTATTATGGATGTAGTTTGCAAGTACTGCCTTATTCCAGGGTGTTGTAGTTGTTTTTAACTTCCTAGCCTAGCCACAACATTGGAATCCCCATCCACGTATTAACCATGGCCAACCCTGCTTAACTTCTGAGATCAACCAAGGTTGTCTAGATACTACTGCTGGCTGAGGATTGGATTGCATTGGATTGGGTTGGATTGGAGCAAATTATAGCTGCACTTTGGAATTTGCTAAGTTTCAAATAAACTGCAAATGGAGTTTATTTGAAACTTAGGGTAAATAGGGGGAAATAAAGGGGAAAAAAGGAGAACAAAAGTGCAATTCCTTACAAAGGTACGTAGGTCATTAAATTCGAAATTTCAAAAATGATCTTATTTAAGTTGATTGGCCAAAGGTGCTTCTAAAATTCCTTCAATCATATCCTTTTAGAAGACAAATGTGAAAAAATACAATGAATAAATACCATATCATTATGGAGCTTTGACAAATTCTACTTGAAATTAATATAGTGAGGATCTCAAAATGCCAAGCAGAAAAGTGTTGCTTACATAATAATCAAAAGCAATGCTGTCATCTTCAAAGAATGTTACATTTAGATAGGAAGAGAGAGTTTATAGTAGGTTAAATATCAATTAATTAATTTAATTAATTAATTAAATAGTAAATTAAATACTAGAGGTGTGTGACTTTCAGGCAATATGGCTCAGAGAGATGCTTTTCTCCATGTTACTCTGGAGAGCTCAGCATGGCCGGTCAGGCTCAATGGGCAGATTCACTTCATGAGAAACAGCTTCTGTATATGAGCAGAAATTGCTATTGCTGAACAAAGCCGCCACTCTGTTGTGTGGAACAGAAGCGTGAGGTGTTTCAGGAGGTGCCCAACAAAGTAAGGCACCCCTCTGAAGATGGAGACAGCCCTATTGAATAGACTGACAATGTTCCTTTCTAGAGTTTCGTCTCTTTGAGGCTTCATAATGCAATAAGCAGTATTATAATTCAGTATTAGTGTGGCTGGAGATGTCTCTTTTTTCAGTTCCTTGGTGTTGTTTTTTTTAAATCACACAATCCTCTAACACAATCCTTGTACAATAGTTTCAAGAGAAATTCTTAGAAATTCTGCTGACAAATGAGAAATTGTATTTTAACTAACACAGACATTTGTTCTCAGCATGAAAATTAACTAATTGCTCATGTTATATGCTGAGGTTATCTGATTCATCCTTGAACATTACATGCCTTCTGTTAGCCTTAGATGGACAATGCCAACATGTGACATATAGCAGCCAGAAATGAATTATAGTCAAAGGGTTGGGAGTGTCGCCAAGAATTACACATTTTCCCAAATGCAACTTCTAGCATCAGTTGCCAGCTTTGAATACTTTTCATTCCAAAAGCCTATGTGGTCAAGCCATTTCAGAAATCTTATAGTCAGAAATTAATGATTTCCAAAGCCATGAGAGAAAGCTTGGGAATTACAACTTGCCCCAGAAGCACAGGAGAATCCTACATCAGACTGGAGAGCAACCAAGAACATGCAGAGAAGGGAACTAGAATTTTAATTCCTCTAACAGGCTAACAGAAATGTGAGTCTTATCTTTGGGAAACCACTCTCATTGAAACTTCCTTTTGTAGCAGATGCTTTGACTATCCAGAGGTTTCCTGGTCAGCACATTAACATTTCCCCAGCTGGTGTTCTGCAAGAGAGAAAAACCACAGAGTTCCAAAGTAAATGTCTGTGTTATTTATTTAATAAATCCAGCCAACAAACATTACAGAGAAAATTGGATAAAGATCCTAATTCATTACATAAAGATAGATGTTACAATCTTAAAGAGCACACAGGATCTTTACTATTGGTGCATCTAGTTAGCCAGTCCAACTAGAGAGCAGAAGATTGCAGACAGATAGAGTGAGAGGCGCTGATCCCAGATCAGCAAGTGCAGTTCCTCCAAAGACTTGAGTCTCCTGGGTTGTTGGTTTTATACCATTTTCAGGTTGTGGTGGTCCTACCTTCTCACTCCTTATTGGTTCAGGGCTCAAAGCATAGTGGTACTTCTGATTGATTAAGACCTTCATTGCATCTACTGAACTAATGTTCCAATCTCCACCTTTGTTCCAAATTCTCTCTACTTAATCCTACTTCTAAAGCAATGCCAAGTAATAATTCATACATAATGCTCAATAGCATTACTAAGTAACGTGGTACAACTATTTGGTGCATATCACCCAGAGCTCTATTGCAAGCATTGGCAGCTTCCAACCTGATGGATGTATCCTTGAATCATGCTTTTGCAGCCAAAAAGGATACAGGGAACACAGTGTCTATCTAACTACAGATACACTTTACACACACACATGCGTAGACATAAAGGTATCTGTAAGTAGCATCAAAATGGTGGGTAAACCTGGGCAATCAAACATGGGATGGATGTTAAAAAGGCACAGGGCTTCCATCATCCAACTGCACCCACCATTTTTACTCTGTTGAAACCCCCACCCTGCAGATGCCCATGCACCAGTGCTTTCATCTTCCTGTCCATGTTTGTGAGCTTCCTGTTTACTGCTGTTTTGGCCTACAACCCATCATCCTCAACCAGCATGGCTACACTTGGAATAGACTACTGCATAAGAATAATGACAAAGATGTCCAGGAACCAATGCAAAAGAATGAACATCATTTATATCTCCATTTGCCTCTCATGACAAATGTAACTATATTGTCACTACCTATAAACTGATTTTTTGTATATCTGTTACTATGTAAAAAATGTTTTCTAAAAAAACAGCAGATATTTGAATTGATTAGCAGACTGGCCAATCACCAGCTCAACTTTCCAAAAGTAACTCTGACTAAGCAATGATTAGATAGATAGATAGATAGATAGATAGATAGATAGATAGATAGATAGATAGATAGGTTACCTTTAGAGAGGTGTAGTTATATGGCAAATGCAAACATAAATATTTCAATCAATCAGTTTATTTATTTATTTCAATTTAAGATGGAATCATAAAAAGGACAGTGTAAAAGTGGGTGGGCTAAAGATTCAGTGTGTTGTACTTCACGTGGCATATCTGTTCCAAAATGGGAATATTGTTATACTTTCCCTCTACTACCACCAAGAGTGAGTAGAGCACTGACTACAGCAAGGGAGAATGCCTTGAGGTAGCTTAAGGAAGCAAGGTTGTGTAGATGGAGCGGGCAACTTTCTATTAATCCACATCCCACAGAGTCTGACAAACGTGAGCTATAAGGAGGTTGGGATCTGGGGATATTTTTTAAAGTTATTATTTCAGCTTAGGCTCAGTGTCGATGGAAACAAAAATTGTTTTGAAAGGTCACATGGACAGTATCCTTCTAGAGCTGGATCTTTTATTTGCATCCTCTTAGCAAAGGGGATGAAACTCAGCAGAGAAACAGCTGATTTCCTGCAACTAGTCCGTAGGCGTTGTTTGTCAATACTTGAATTCTTATTTTTGCAGCAAAGGGGTATGGAAGAGAGGACATTCAAACAATTTGTGAGGAGCTGTTTATGATACAATTCTCAGGTTTTCTTTCTTTTTAAAAAACAAATTCCTTTAATTTTAATGTTACATTAAATTCCCATCTTGAATAGATAGATGGTCAGACCGACAGAATAATTTTAGTTAATTTGCTATAATGAAATATTTTAAAAATAATAATGGCACAATTTCCACATTCTTTTAAACATTAATAAAGAATACAAGCCTTTGAACTGGCTTTGGATACACAAAAAGAGTTATTAAAATTCTATTCTACAAAATTTGCAAAAACAGCTGTGAGAGAACGTTCAAGATAGTGGCAAACTACTTGCACCCTTCTCTCACACCTACCACTTGTCCCTTGCATACATCCTTATTTCTAAATGTGCCTTTTCCCAGGCACATTTACCTGGGAAAAGGGAGGAAATGGCCTCTTTAAATGGATGCAACCAGCTTGGTTTCTGGTCACTGACACCCAAAATAGAAGTCTGTATCAGTGTATGGGGAAGAAGAAGCAGTATCATGAGAAAGTGGTGTTCAGAGATGGTAAGCCAAGTGAATCAGAAGGCAGCTCCCTGGTGGCAAATGGCACTAGCCCAGGAAGTCAGGAGTAAGAATGGGGAATGGCACTGGCACTAAGAAGACTGGTAGTCAGCAAAAAGTGACAAGTGTCAACAGCCACAGAAGTGGCAGTAGAAGAAGTAACTGTGAAAGGTGATCAGCAGAAGGCCCCATCATTCAAATCTGGGTGGAAAATCCTTAGAACAACTTAGAAGCAGTAGGCAATCAGAAATGGTGGTAGTCCAGCCCAGAGGCAAATCATTCAGGGTCCCCAGCAGAAGCCAGCCTAGCAACAGCGACAGTCATGCAAGTGAGCAGCCTGGGACTGAAGCGAAGGAGGGAACCTTGACCTGCTTCCGTGTCACAGCTGGAGGAATGGGCAAGGCCAACTTATCCCCTCATAACTGCCAACCAGTGGCTATGAGACTTAATTGGCAAGGAAAAGACGGGAGGGCCGAACATTTAAGGAAAGAGTGAAAAGGAAGCACTTAGGGATGATATAGGAGCTAGGTGTAAGTTAAAATTAAGGGACAGAGGATAAGATGAAGAGCAAAGTAAAGTCGACTCCTACAGAAATTGAAAAACCATAGGAACAGGAACGCAGTATAGGCAATAGAGATGTTTGCATTAAAAACTTGGAGCATCAAAAAAGATTTAAAATATAAGGTGTATATAGAATTCAGTAAGACTACTGCAAATAATAAGAAAAAACAACCTTCTTTGTTGAAGAACAATGTGACTTTGCATACCACTTACTTCTGTAATAAACCGTTTTTCCCAACAACAGTTGATCTGTGTGCTGCCTAAGTCCATTCCATCTAAGACTGAGACTTGCCACAACCATTATCCTGCCTATTGTTGCCTTGATTTTAACTGTCTTCTTTGATGAAGAGTTCTTATTTAATTCTAAGTAGGAATCTAATATTAGCAATGCACATATTTGGCCAATACTGCACACATATCCAACAGAGAAATAATTAACTTTAAAATGCTTTAATAGACACACAGCATCAACTCTGTTTTATTACTTTACTGCCAATTATCAGAAATACTGGAGAGAGGCAGGAGAGTAGAGGAAAAACCCTGCTTGTTTACTATTTTAACAAAATGCTTGCCTTATTTTGTTAATATAAACAAGGGGGGAGGGGAGAATCACAAGAAGGGTCTGTGTCCTGTCTTTTGAATCAACATCGGTGAACCCAAAAGCCATTATGTCACCATTCATGCCTTGGCTCCTAGAAACCCACAAGACTGGCTCTCCCATCAAGAACTGGGTGCTATGTAAACCATGTCATAAATAAATAAATAAATAAATTGCCCAGGCTGGTTTGGAAACAACGGAACTTATTGTCAGAGTCTGAAGTCAAAAAGAAAATTTTGACTCTTGTAGCCAAAATCAACTGAACAGAGATCCAGCATGTGGTGGTGTACAGTATCTAACTGGAGGGAAGGGGCTGGGTCTGTGCCATGGTCATGGATTTTTTTTTTTTTTCTGGAAAGGCACATGACTCAGCACAAGACCAAGAACATGTAGGCAGAAAATGTTAGAATGCAACTGTAAAGTGGCACATGCACATCTTAGTTATAGAATATATAAAGAAAAAGGGGAAAGGGAGGGGATATATTTCAGATGCTGCAGGACATGCTGCTGGAGAGGACATCACCTGGTTAACATGGAGTGGAGTGGAGAAATAACCCAGCCTGCCAACTTGGAGATTCCAGCCCTGAGGGTGAAAAGGGTGAAATGCTTGAAGCAGCTTGAGAGAGTGTTGAAAGACCAGGAGGACAGAGATACAAAGATGTGTACAAATATTCGGTCTCTGGACAGTGGAACTTTGTGAATTTAAGGCTTTCTTTGGCAGCGGGACAGCCGGGAGAAAACTCAGAAGACATTCCTGAGTCATTAACTGAGATAAGGAGGGGAGAAGAAGCCATAATAAATAACAAGCAGAGACATAAGATGAAGGAAAATTAAATAGGTGATTTAATTTTGATTTCTTGATTTCTTATATTTTTTACATTATTCTGTATAGTCACAGAAGAGCATACTGGTTTTGTAACTGAATCTATTAATCAAACTGCTTTATTGGTATAGGGTCATAGTGTCCAAAATAAAATCCCTTATTTGTTTAGCTACTGGTTCTCTCTCTCTCCCTCTCTGTGTATGTATGTGTCCTTTCCTGACCCACCCTCTGACTCAGAGAATCAAAATTTACTGTATTTGTAATCTTCAACTGGCTTCTTAATAAGATGCTTCCTCAATAAGGACTGTGTGTGTGTGTGTGTGTATGGCTGTACTTGTTTTTACTGAGAATGTGTCTATATTATTTATTTATTTATTTATTAAATTTATATCACTGCCCATCTCCCACAGTGGGGGACTCTGGGCGGTTTACAATAAATAGCACTAAAAACATAGCCACATTCAAATTACATTAAAATATACATAAAAACAAATGTAAAATCCAAGTGAAGGTGGAACACAATCACTGAGGGGTGCTATGGTGCCAGCCATCCCCAGGTGGAGCTATCACTCTCCCCCTCCCAAGCAAGGCGGCAGAACCAGGTCTTAAGCTTCAGTCAATTTACAACAGCCTCCATATTCTGGCTAGGAATTATGATGATTGTGTTTCACTTTATCAAGTAGCCATCTGATTGAGGGAGGTGACCCTATAAAATGGTTTAGACTAATACAGATTGACATAATACAGTGTCCCCAGCATGGTATACAATACATCCATTTTTATAAGAAGTTCTTTTTTGCAGCTGTAACTAGCAAACAAGTGAGAAGATATACATTCAAAAACAGAAGGTTTGGGTCTTGAGGTCAGGATTGGAGACAGGGCTAAAGTTGTGCCCACAAGAAATCTTTGCCACAATAATGCCCAGTAAGACAACCTTTTCCAACATGGCATTATTCAAACGGAGAGTGGGGAAAACAAGATTGGGGAGAGTGGAATCAAGAAAATGTTACTGTTCATATAATATCGAAAAACTAAAAAATACCATAAACTGTTTATTAATAATAAAATACAGTATAAAATATTTTATATTTTATTATTTGCCTAAAGAATTAATAAAGTCCCACTGTATTGTTTTATTGCCTTCAACTGCATTGTTTAATTTTATTCAGCTGCATGCTGTTTGATGGAACTGGAAAAGAAACTTTTTATTTCTCTTCTACTCTAGAGTGCAGCTGCCGAGCACAGCTGTCTACTTTGCCATTTTCTTGAGCAGAAGACAGCTTATGGTGTTCAGTCTCTCTGGAACTAGCACAGTATCACATCACTGGAAAATCCTTACTATATTGGGTTAAGCATGGCCAGGCAGTGCATGCTCATCAAACATACAAAGGCACTCTGTCAAATGTAATGGCTCCCATTGCAGCCATCATCACAGAGGTGAGGATGAAACACTGGTGCACATTTTTAACCAAACCAACCACCAACCTAATATGCAGATCAGAACTGAATTATGCTTCATAAGTTGTGCTTCATACAGTGAAGGAAAATTAAACTTTAGGCACAGCTGAATAACAAATCTGGGGGGAAGTTTCAATGCAACAATTCGTATATCAACATAAGATTTAACAAAGCAGTGTTCTGAGTACAACTTCTAATGCTTAAAATATACCAGTTAACTTAATGTATATCTCTGAACCATTAGTAAATTGGATGTTGGACATTTATTAAGAGAAGGGCATGATTCCCATACATCAGTCCTTTGCTGTAGCATGTATGCTTCTGTTCTTCACCTTTTGTTCCAAGGACATCTATTTCTGCTCTTCATCCTTCAAGTTCTAAATGGAATTAATGTACCTCATAATTAACCTCTAATAGTGATGTTTTCAGACCCAACCTGCCTCACTCGGATGACACGTTCCTAAATAGTATTAGCAGGTATTAGTGACAGAGCAAACTGTGTGATTTTTTTTCAAAATTTGCATACGCAGTTTGCCAAATCTTCTTTTCCTCATTCTCTATCATTTTTAAGTTAAAATTGCCAATAATTGTTAGAAGTAATGATGTTTTTCAGTGGTAGCATCCTAAAAAGGAAGAAAAAAAAGCCCTGTTTGTGAACTCAGAGTAAGCAACATATAGGCTGTAAGACAAAATTGTAGATTGTATCTTTTTGTACAGAAACCACTCTAATAATGACTTTGGCACAAATTTTGAAGAAGGCACATCCAGACACTCACCTTTTCAGTTTCCTAATCTTCAGAAAGTTTTCAACATGGCTCATAACTGTCCCCATCACCATCCTCCTCTAAATGTGAAGAAATTTGAATGAGCCAACCAGTATGTCATCTAGCTAGTCAACAAGAGACATCTAATTGGTATTCAACCAGTGCCCTCCATCCTTATGCTCAATTCCTTTTTTGTTGGTTTCCTTGGCAATTTCAAAACAATGTGCCTGGTTGCTCCAAGGGAGCCTTCAAAATTTTCAGTTTAAAACACAGAGAAAAATGGTATTGTAGTATTGTGGCACCTGAATCCTGACAGTGTTCTGTTGAGACCCTTCCTCTCAAAACATCATACTTTGAGGGTTGGGGTTCATTTTGTTAGCAGATGCCCTAAACATTCCAAATCCATGGGTTTAATCATTTTTATATTGGTCATGCCTGGAAATAAACTTTAACTACTGTAATTAAAAAAAATTGAGCTCCAAATCTGACTTGTCAGAAAGAAAGGCATTCCCAGTCCCCAACAGGCAACCTGAAATTACGTGAAGCCCAGAAATGTGGAGCTATTTATTGATAGCTCATTGGACCTATTCATTCAGTAATTACACTGAACCAGACTGGCCCTGAAATGCAATTGCAGACCTTTGTAGATTCCTGTACCACAAACATGCAGAAACACTGTGCTCTCTCAACATAGCCAACACCCTATTAAAATTGAGATTATTGATGACTGTCACTTGGGCTCAGGAACCATCATAGAAATGCATGAAACCTCTACAAGTGACCATCAGCAATCATCCAGAATCCTTGCAACTTTATTTCACTTCTCCATTACATTTTGGCTACAGATTCAGAATCTACATATTTATAGTAATCAGGAAAACATCACCTTTGATTTTCCAGGATGTAAGACTCAAGCCTGTGGGACTTTAGACCCATACTCCTTGCTAACCCTTAGCAAGTATCTTGTCTACCCATGTAGACTAAACTAATATGTTTGACTCTGCCCCCTCATCAGTTCTGTGACTGCACATTCAGTCTTATTCCTGGAGCCCAGATTTCTGCAAAATGCTTCCAACCAATGTCTTATACAAAATAATTGGCAAAAACTTACAGAAGATTTATCCAACTCTCCTCCTTCCCTCCCAGTGCTACTAACTGTTGCTAAAAAGAAAAATGGCTCCATATGTATAGTCCATGATTACTGGCTCATATTGTCCATAAGTATTAGAAATCACTACCCCTTTCCCTTCCCTTCCAAACTCTTGGAATAGTTACAGAAAACAGATTTTTAGTAAGCTGGACCCCAGAGGGGCTTATAATTTAATTTATATGAGAGAGGTTTAGGAATATTTAGCTCTCCTTGATTCTTATTATAAGAAGTTTGATTATGTGGTGATGCCCTTAGGATTGGATAATACCTCATTGCTCTTTCAAAGATATATGAATCACATTTTAATGATTTTCTGGGACAGGGTTTTGATTGTGTATGTGGATGATTTGCCGCTGTATTCTGTGGATGTTGCCCTCCACACTAATCAAGTATGAGCAGTTATTTGAATGCCATTGTGACTACAGATTTTATGCTAAGATAGAGTCCTGCCTGTTTTGTATTACTGAAGCTCCTGTAGGAATTCATGTGGCTCCAACTAAGATAGAATCCATTCTGTCATGGGAGTGCCCCAATTCTGAATGCCATACATTACGTAGCATATAGTGAGAGTGGGGATACAACCATCATTGTAGTTTTAGTTCTCTCAATAGTGTTCAGTGCCACTGATCATGGTATCATTCTGATAACATATGAGTGTGCTAGGGATTGGAGGCACTGTTTTGCTGTGCTTCCACTCCTTCCTAAGTAGGTGCCAGCCCTATAAGATAGACCAGACTAAGAAACCAATGCCATATAGGTCAGAACTACTTTTGCTGTAACAATAACAAAACAGAACCTTGCAAGTCTAAACGTGGTTACCCCTCCCTCACATTATATTCAGGTGAATTAGGGAGGGCCCTGTCTAAGACACTTACTCAATTAGTTTCTTGGAATAAGCTCAAGCCACAGTTGTCAGATCATTGTCTTGGTAGCAGCTCTTCCTCCTGTCCTTCAAGGCCATTCCCTATTCCTTCTGCAATATATTAATGACATCCAGTTTTACAACTCCATCCCATGCCAAGCAGAAGATGCAATAAAAGTCTTGAAAGCCTGGAAGCTGTGAAAGTCTGGATATGGTAAAAGACACTATGACTGAATCTCAACAAGGTTTAGGGATCAGGGGAATTAGGATCCATAGAAAGTTGTTCTCAGCAGCAGTCCCTCTTTCTCTGGAACAGCATACCACTCTTATGTCTTTTAGAAACCTGGTAAAAACAGCCCCCTTCTACAGGGCATTCATACCTAACGGCAGCAACAAGTCTTTATTTAACAGGTTTATTTATTGACAATTATTTTTATAAATGTTTAAGTGGATATTCATGTTTTATGCATTGTAAACTCCCTAGATTTGTATGAGTAGGCAGCATACAAATATTGGTAAACAGACACATTAAATATAAACAATAATGCACTTTTATTACACGTAATTTGTGAGCCAAGAATTGCACAGCAGTATTTGGAGAAATAGAAAGTCCAAAGGATTATTTTTTTTTTCTAATCTATGTATTATTCCTGAAACTATAAATAAATGCAGATTAAATAGTCTCACATTAATAGATGTGATATAGGCCTATTTCATGAACACTTAAGTCAGTGAAGCCAGTGAATCATCAATACTACAAACCTGAAATCTCTACTTTTTTAAGTAAAATTCATCTCAACATCTTTTTTTTAAAATCTATTTCTGGTTGGAACAAAAAAACCTAAATTTTAATGAAAGCAGCTCTTTCACTGGATGCTTAGAAATATATTGTGACTTCAAACGGTGATTTCAACAAAGAGTAAATATTAAATCAACCTATGATTGCATATTACATGTCAAATATTAATGAACTCATCATGCAGCAAGTGGCAGAAGGTTGGATTGTCTAAGATTACATCTGCTGAGTTACCGAAGTGCAATGCAATTTGATTTTCAAGACAGCTGCCTATTGTGATCATGCAGTTGTACAGATTAAAAATTAGAGCCACATTTCTTCTTATTAATGTATTCCCCTGTACTAAGTTGGCACAACAGCAATTTCTGTAAGAATTTATATGCAGAAACTTCCTAAATAAATAGGCTACATATCCCTTCTTCTTTCTCTCTGTCATATATAGACATACGGGTGTGGGTATGCATTATGAATGATCTGGTGGATTTATCAGTAGCATGACTCAAGATTTTCACATGCCAGTAGGGACAGCCTTTTGGTCTTGTAGAAGAATGACATCCATATTTAATCTGCTGAGGCAAAATTGCCTCAAGTATATTCTCCTGGGGCCTATATACTGAGTGATAATGAAGGCAAAAGTGGGTCATATTTATTGTCTTCCTGGCACCCCTTTTTCTCTTTGTGACACCCTCTTTTCTCTCTCTCAAGCATCAGCTGCAGAAATTTTTAAAAAATTAGAGCTGAGGATGTATCCATTATAGATGCTCTATACTCTGCCTTTCCCCATACTTAACCAGCTTTTACATAGCAAAAATACGTGCCAACACATTTTAAATTTAAATTACATCCATTGATAAATTACCATAATGGATGATCCAGATTAGATTTATAAACTATAATACAGATTAGTGAGGCTATGCAAAGAATTGGAAAATGGTACTTCACAACTTGTGCTTGCATAAACAAAAAAAAACAGTCCTCAAAGAGCTGCTGGCTGTTTCAGAAAGACCACAGCAGCTGCTCTGAAGGCTTTCCCAGGCAGTCTCTGGGTGTGTAGCCATGGCTCCTTTGCTTTGCTTGCAGTCCCAGCTGATGTTTGGGGTCATCCTTCAAAGCAGCCATACAATCTGACCAGAGGATGTGGCTGCTTTCATTCTTTGGGGCAGGGGCTCTGCTCATGGCTGTTGCTTTGCACAGCCCTATTGTCTACATAGCTGTTCAATGCCAGCAGAATTTGTTCTGATCTTACTTTATTTGATGGAAAGAAGGTGTAACTTGAAAATGATCAGTGAAGGGTTTTTCTTTTTCTTTTCATGAGGAAAAAGGGGATTTATTTGGAAACTTCAAAAAGTGTCTCCCATTTGACAAAAGTCCTTTGTGGCATTTGCTCTCAACCTAATCTACATTGCAAATACTGCTGCTTGACATTCCTCCAATATGCAGGTGACCTTGACTTTGAAATTCTAGATGGTCAGAAAAGGCTTATTTGAATAGAGCTAAGATATTAATCACAGAAGTATGAAGACAGTAGCAGTCTATGCCCAGTTCCTACTCTTTTTCATTGAAAGAATCACTGAAAGAATATATAAACGGGAGCTTTACTAAACCTGCATGATCCAAGCAGTGTAAATAACACCTAACTGTATTCCTTTTGGCAAGGCTTTGAAGCTTTGGAGGTGACAAGGCAATTTGAAATGTCAGAGTAGGCATGGATGCTATTCTTCCACAAATACTTGGATATTCTGCTCTACACTCTACTGCTTCAGAATTCCACCATAGAAGTTCTAAAATTTAATCTGAGGAAGCAGCATGCAAATTTTGCAGCAGCTTTCAGTTTGTTTAAATGTTCCTCTACTCTTAACATTCACAATGTGCAGTAATAAAACACACAGATGCTCCTGTAGGTAGGATTTCATTTATTCTTTTAGTGTAATACTTTCCCGATAGTGACGTGAAACTCAGAGCTTATCTGCACTGCTCAGTTGCCCCATCAGAATAGCTAGGCAACTGTTTCCCGAGGACAGAAATAAATGTTGCCCTTGATTAATACCTCACTTACTGTCAACAAACTGGCACTCCCTTTGGTTTACAGAGGAGCTGAGGGAGTTGAAGCAAGAGATGTCTAGAGCATCATTGGTGTTCAACGAGGGACTAACTCAACCAAACACGGGTTAGAGCCACCATTAAGGCCTACCTAGTGGCAGTAAGGGCAGTGAAGTGTCATTACTTCCCCACTCTTATTGCATCCACAGATAGCCATCTCGCGGCCCTGTTTTGGGTGACACAAGCCCTCCTGGGCAAGGGGGGGGGGCTCAGAGAACCTCTTGCAGAGGCAAGCAGAGGGATTTGCTCAGCATCTGTTGGACAAAGTCACTCAGATTCATTCTCAGTTGGATGCCGGCTTTGTTGCAGGTTCAGTGGAGATGCCTAGGGAGGATTCTTGCCCTGTTATCTGGGAATGGTTTGAACCTGTTGTGCCTGAGGAAGTGGACAGAGTCCTTAGGGCTGTGAGCTCATCCACCTGCTCCTTAGATCTGTGCCCTTCTTGGCTGGTTAAAGCAGCCCAGGGGGGTGTTGTGTGAGTGGGTTCTACTGATGGCTAATTCTTCCTTGAGTGAGGGGGTTGTTCCTTCACCTCTTAAAGAGCTTTGGTTCACTCTCTTCTCAAGAAGCCATTGCTGGACCCCACTATCTTGGACAATTTTTGTCCAGTATCTAACCTCCCCTTTTGGGGGAAGGTGATTGAGAAGGTGCTTGTGCAGCAGCTTCAGAGGACCTTGGAAGAAGCAGATTATCTGGATCCCTTTCAGTCAGGTCAGACCCGGGTATGGGACGGAAATAGCATTGGTTGCACTTTTGATGATCTCTGGTGAGGGCAGGATGGGGGTTGTGTGTCCTTCCTTGCCCTATTTGACATCTCTGCAGCTTTTGATATCATCAACCATGGTATCCTTCTGGATCAGCTCAGAGGATTGGGGGTAGGCAGCACAGTGCTGTACTGGTCCACCTCCTTTCTGCAGGGCTGATTCTAGTCAGTGGCACCTGGGGAGGAGAAATCC
Source organism: Candoia aspera (assembly GCF_035149785.1). NCBI lineage: Eukaryota > Metazoa > Chordata > Lepidosauria > Squamata > Candoiidae > Candoia > Candoia aspera. The sequence goes on along the minus strand of NC_086154.1, from coordinate 208,076,056 downwards.
CACCCTCAACCCCTGCTATGTGGGGTACAGCAGGGTTCGGTGCTCTCCCTTCTCCTATTTAACATCTACAGGAGGCTGCTGGGTGAGCTCATCCATAGCCATGGGGTGAGGTATCATCAGTACATCTCTGCCCCTGGTGAATGTAGCGATACCATGAACATCTTATCCTCATACCTGGAGGCTGTGAGGGTGTGGATGGAGAACAACAGGCTTCAGCTGAACCCTGGCAAGACTGAGTGACTTTGGGTTTTGGGGCCCTTCAGTCCTAGGACTATACCATGTTTACTGATGGCTGTGGTGGCACTGACCCAGACAGACCCAGTGCACAATCTGGAGGTCCTCCTGAACTCACAACTCCTGCTCAAATAGCAGGTGGCACTCGTGGCTAGGATGGCCTTTGCACAGCTGTTGTGCACCAGTTGTGCCCATTCCTGGATCAGGGGGCTAGTCCTAGTCATGCCCTAGTCACTTCTCTATTGGACTTCTGTAATGCACTCTACATGGGGCTGCCCTTGAAGAGTATCCAGAAGTTTCAGATGGTGCAAAATGCAGCAGCACGGGCAGTTATCTGTGACCCTAGAATGGCACATGTCACACCTCTGCTCCTCGAGCTGCATTGGTTGCCAGTTTGCTTTCGGATCCAATTCAAGGTGCTGGTTATCTGAGGGGCCACCTCTCCCTGATTATATCTGCCCGTTCCACCAGATCTGGCAGAGAAGGCATGCTGTGGGTCCTATCCATTAGGGAATTACACTTGGCAGATCCCAGGAGGTGGGCCTTCTCTGCCTTGGTGCCCACCTTATGGAATCTTCTCCCCTCGGAAGTGAGGTTAGCTCCATCCCTCTTAACATTCTGCAGGTCCCTCAAAACCTGGCTATGCCTTCAGGCCTGGGGGTCCCAGGGGACTGAGGAGATCTTGCAGTGGCTCCCTTACTGTGGTTAACATCATCCTCCCTTGTTGTTGTGCTTTTTATATAGTTTTTAAAAGTGAATGTTTATTGGGTTTTTAATTAAGTGTTGTATGCCACCCAGAGTCACTTTTGGTGAGATGGGTGGCCATATAAATTTGATAAACATATATATTTTTTAAAAACATGCTTTTCTGCTTTACTTCTGACGTACACTTTTCCATATTGTCACCTTGAGGCTCCTGTCCATTTCAGATAGCACATTTCAGTCTGCTGCAGGCAAACCCCAGCAATTCATTGGCTGCTTTGCAGAGGAAGGAATGTCCCATCAGCTGAGATATTGCTTGCCATGCTGTCTAATACCTTTAAAGCTGCCTTTTATGATGAATGATGTAATAGCACAGTCTTGCCTTACAAAATGAAGCTTCCTGGTTCTAAATCTATCAGATATGTGTGTACTTTTTAAATTACTTTTTAAAATTTTCCTGAGTTTCATACTTTTCACCATGCTTTTAAAACACATCCAGTGGTGCACATTCCCCATCATATTAAGCTTTCATAACTAAACAATAATTTTCACCTGTATTTCTCTTTTTGAATAAGAAGAAGGTGGGGAAGTTCGCAATCACTTCCACAGATTATTAATGGACTGGATCAAGTTCTTTTCTGAAAATGAGGGGAGATCTTTGAATGCTGGGGAGGGGGCCAAATATGTTAATGTGTATAGTCTTATCTTTTGAATCCCTTGCTGCCTCTGCAGCTACTACTACTCTTTCTCCTTCTTCTTTATTTAGCTACTGCTTTAAGGAGTAGATTGTTGGCTAGGACCATCCAGTAGTATTCCTCTGAACCAAATGCGCCTGGGAATGATGCTACATTATGAGATAACATTGTTCTCAGATTTTTCTTCAAACTACAAGGTGTCACTGTCTGGTGGTATCCAGCAGGGTGATGGAGAAGGCTTTCAGGACCTTCCAAGAGGCCCTTGTTAACATGGGAGGATTTTCAAAGTCCCTTAGATTATAAAATTTAACATTGTGGCTAGAAGGATAGCAAGACAAGTAGGAGAGGAGCACTAAGAAAGGATCTACTCAGAGAGGCCTGGTCTTGCTGCAAAGGCAAAGGAACTAAGGCAGTCACCACAAGGGCTGCAGCTCAATACTCCATTAAGAATGCCAGATGGGACAGCCCTTGAGGAAAATCCAGTGCATTGCAAAGCTCATGCATTGCTACCTGTTGGTGTTCGGTAGGGTTTATTAGGTAGATTGGAATAGTGAGACTCCCTTCTCTTAGCACCAAATGATAGAGTACATTCAATATGCAAAATATTGTGCCCAACTTTTTTTTTAACTTTCACTTTCCACTGGTGTAAAAGACCTATGACTTGACTTGTATCAAACTCATCATATACTGTAGGAAGAAACTTAATGCTTATCTTCAGCCAGTGTAGGCATAGTGGTTATGATGTCAAAGAAGAATCAGGGAGAACTGGGTTCAAGTCTACCTTTTAATCATGGAAGCTCACTGGATGGTTTTGGGCCAACCTACCTCACAGGGTGTTGTTTACGGTGACAAATTGGAGCAGGGAGAGCTCTGTGTGCCACCTTGAGCTCCTGTACCTAATAAACAAATAAATGTCTCTTGGTTAGTGAAATTCATACACATCCTTGCATAGGCTTGAGTTTTAAAACATCAGTTGGCACCAGATTACATCATATTTTCTCTTCTAATAATTTCCAGTGGGTGTGGCATTTTAAGTGCAACCCCTGATCTCTGGTTATGAAAAGGGTTATCATGTCTCCTTGTAATCTTTTCTTCCCCAGGCTAAACATATCAGCACCTTTAATCATTCCTTGTAAATTTGTCCTTCCAAGTCCCTCTCCCTATCATCCCCCAGTATAGTATGAAAAAAGGTGAAAGGTGAAAGGTCCCCTGTGCAAGCACCGAGTCATGTCTGACCCTTGGAGGGACGCTGCTTTCGCGACGTTTTCTTGGCACTCATTATTATAACTGGTTCTATTGGCTCAAGCTTTATTAATTGGATTCATACAGTGGGAGCTGGTAAATACACATAGATACAACCCTGAGCCAGGCCTCCCAGATAGCCAAGGAATTCAAGACAGACCTGTTTGGGTAAAGAAATATCTTCATGAGGGCCCCAGGGAAAGGCAGGATCTGGTGAAGCTCAAATCTTCCTGCAATATGGACTTCAGGTGGGGACATGGCAGACTGAGCAGCTGTGCCCACAGGCTTAGCTGGCAGAGCTGACAACGTGGCAATTTTGGGGGGGCTCAGGCAGGTTTTCCTGAAGCCCAGAAATGTTTTCCAGATAAAGGAGAACACCTGGAATCATCCCATCTGTCCTCTGGATGGCTGCTTGCAGCCTGAAGATCACAAAGAGCATTTCGTGTTCAACTGGTAAGAGTTACCAGAGCTGGGAGGTGGGGCCGTCATCATTTTCCAAGCTGTGCTGTAGCCTTAAAGGGACACTAAGACTGGCAACCCCATTTCTAAATCACTGAATTTATGTTCTTTTTATGTGTAATGTAAGAGAGACTTTCTACAGCAAGGAAAAGCTGGCTTTCTTGGTGCTTATTGTTACTTTTGGGATTACTTTTTAAAACATTCTTTTTTAAGTTTTGGACTTTGTTTTCCTTCCAAATATAAAGGAGGACTGAGAGTAAACAGTTGTCTTCCTGTTATTATTTTTGTCCTAAATTTGAAGATACTAGCAATTTCCTACGTGTTTTATTTATTTATTTATTAATCAGATTTATCACCGCCCATCTGCCAAAAGGGACTCTGGGCGGTTTACAATAAAATCGTATGTTGAATCGGTTGATTTAAACCTTCAGCTTTCTGTTTCTATTTTCCCTTGGGAACTGTCTGCCTATCTCACTCTCGCTTGTGTAAATACATTCCAGAACTTTTCCATATCTTCGCTGGTTAAGCTCCTAGGGGGTGTTATAACCTACTACGTGAGACACGGAAGATTTTAAACAGATTTTTTTCTGACTTCTACCAAGCTTTTATGCAAGCTATTCAGGACATTGCAGAAAATATGAGGTCTAAAATGTGCCATCAGGTTGGGGATGTGCTAGATGAAATTGAGGAATTCAACAGTGATCGAAATGTTTCTTCTAAGAGTGAGATCAGGATTTCTATTGAGATGCTGGATAAAGATCGGATAGTGAAGTTGGAGAAATTTAATGGAGAGAGAGATCTGCAAGCAATAAGTGTATTAGGGTATAAAAATGTTTATTTGAATGGTTTTAAGGCTTTGATTTAAGGCCACTGTTTTGAATTGGTTTTGTTTTGGGGGTTTATTAAGATTAAGATTATTAAAACTGTTGTACTATGAAGTATGGTCGGCGGTTCGAATCCGCATGACGGGGTGAGCTCCCGTTGCTAGTCCCAGCTCCTGCCAACCTAGCAGTCCAAAATCATGCCAATGTGAGTAGATTAATAGGCACCACTTCGGCGGGCAGGTAACGGTGTTCCGTTTAGTCATGCCAGCCACATGACCACGGAAGTGTCTACGGACAAATGCTGGCTCTTCGGCTTTGAAAACGAGATGAGCACCACCCCCTAGAGTCGGACACGACTGGACTTAATGTCAAGGGAAACCTTTACCTTACCTTACTATGAAGTATAATGGCAGATAATTTATGTGCTTTTTAGTTTGATTCTTATTATAGTAGACAGAAATGTATAGAATAGTAGTAGGAAGGAAATAATTAAATAAGTGTTATATTTTCTGGGGGGGGAAGTTGTTTAGGGGGTTTATATGAATTTTTTTCCTTTATTTTAATATAAGGGGGGAGTAACTGTACTTTGTGAATTTTATAATGTGCTAAAGTGGAATGATTTATAGAAATAATGTGGTTTTGGTTTAATATAGAGTAAGAGATTATGGAAATTTTTGTATATCTTTGCTGTTAAAAGTTGGAAGACACATCTTTCTGTAATTTTGAAAAAAAAATATCTTGTGTTTTTATACCTTTTTAGTTCTTTTTTCTTTTTTTGTAGTTCTTTTTGTTTTTTCACAGCTTTTATCCTTGTCTTGAAACTTAATAAAATTCTTCAAATAAAAAAATCTTCCTGCAATATATCCCTTTCCTCACCCCAGAAAAGCTGGACAAGTACATTTATTTAGGTTAAAATCAGAAATCTACACCAAAAAGTTGCACTTAAAATCACTGCATGTTTATATAAGAAGGTCAGGCATGAAAACCATGTCTGTAACTATACTTACCTGCGTAGTTGTACTGAGTACTACAGCTCTGTGATTTATTTTGAAATTTATGTCAGAATAACATCCTCATGTAAGCACCAGAATGCAGCACTTCAGAGCTTCATTGGCTATGTATGACAATTCATCATTATTTCTTTCATCAGGCTGTTTTACAAAAGGAATGATCAGGAAATCTATTATCCCTTATGGTCTGCAACCTAGCCATATGCTCAGAAACAGTTCAGAGCTGTCCAGAATTTTGTGCAGCTTGTTACATTGAAAAGAAACACTGTATGTAGAGTTAGATTCCATGATCAGTGATCTGACGTACATTTTGATGAGCTGTCAAGCTCACACTTTACTCATTTCCCCACTAGCAATTTAGAGCATGTTCTACAGCCATCCAACCGTTGTTGTGCCAAAATAGCAGTAAACAGGATAGGATGAAAATCTTATCAAAGCGTAGCAGTGTATCAGACCATTTTCTTCTTTTTAGAAAAATTGTTAGTTAGTACAAGAAAAAGAAAAGAAAAAGATTGAGCTGGCTTGAGTTGTCCATAGCTAATTTTCTTTAGACCAAGGAATATTATCTGATTATGAAATACAGACTCTCTTTAGTTGTGTACACTAAATTCAATAACATACCTCTTGTTATCTCAATGAGCCTTTCAGCCAGTGCAGATGGGAAGAGCAAAACCCAAGCAGACAAGAACTGTTTACCTTTGACGGCAGAATGTTTGGTCTGGAGTACAGCCCTGAGATTCTTCGTCACTTGCTCTTCCATCTAACTAACCTTCTTGTAAGCTGAAATTCATTCTTATATCATTACAGCCAAGATTTACAAAGCAACTTTATGAGTGTTGTGTATTTGGATTTGGATTGTTATTATTTTTAAACCCTGCCTTGAGTCTTTCTCATTTGATGGCTTTATAAATTTAATGTTGTTGTTATGGCTCCCCCAAGAAATGAATTCTACCAGAAAAAGGTGGTTTAAAAAGGGAGTGTATTCACAAGAAATATATTATCCATATTAGTTCACATGAGTTGTGCTATCTGACTATGTTTAGACTGCAACAAGAATCTTTCACATATCTGCAGATGGTTGGATTGCTCAAACTGACTACTGAAAAGTGTATTGAGAAATGTAATGAATGAATCCAATCATTAAATTGGGAGATAAGCTACTGTACTTTGACACCTTTTGTAAAGCTGAAAAACGTTAGCCTTGTATACACACTGTCTGTCAGAAGGTACTACAGATTTAAAGAACTGGAAACCTAGGCCAAGCTAGGAATTGCATATCTGAGGACAGACTCTTCCATTAAAGAACAACACTAAATCTTGCCAACACAAACAATTTTCACAAAGAACTTGGTGGCAAATACCTCATCCTAACTTGTCTAGTCTGGAGAAAATTCTACAACAATACACTAGAGGTGGCAAGCCAAGAAACTCATTGGTATATTTATTTGGTAGCCCTAATAAGCATCATCTAAAACACAGTCTAAGTAGCAGCTGAAAGAGACTTCAGAAGTCTTAGCAAAAGAGCATGTGGAAGGAAGAAAACTTTATCACTTTCTCTTCTACTTGATATTCTTTGTCAAGGGTTCCCTAACTTTTCAGCATCATGCCTCTTTTTGACTTTTAAGAAAACCTCTTACCTCCCCACCTCTCACTGAAGCCAAACCCACTTTTAACAAAATTTTCAATTCATAATTAAAAATAAACACAAACACTTGATATACATTTTTATTTTTAATTAAAAATTCAAGAGCAATTTTGGTAACAAAAAACTAATAAAAATGTGATTTGACATAAAAACAGAATAAATAAAATAAATTTTATATGAAGAATTTTCCTCAAATGTTGGGAAATCCCAGGTTTTATAAATGGAAGTACACAACAAATTTTTTTACATCTAGCTGATTCTTTTCATTTTTATCAAGAGTAAAGTTGGAAAGAGAGTCAGTTTTGGTGTAGTGGTTAAAAACACCATGTTACAAACCAGGAGATTGTGAGTTCTAGTCCTGCCTTAGACATGAAGCCAGCTGGGCAACCTTGGGCCAATCACTCTCTATCAGTCCTAGGAAGGAGGTAATGGCAAACCACTTCTGAAAATCTTGCCAAGAAAACTGCAAGGACTTCTCCAGGCAGCCACTAAGAATCAGGACAAAGGCACACATGACCACACAAGGTTGAAAAACTTTTTTCACAGAGATATGTGTCAGGGCAGCCACACTCTAAATAAAACACAGACTCACTTAGAGGGTCTAAGGATTTCTGGCTTTATTAGAACCGAGTGCATGCAAGGAAAAAGATGGGAATCCTTATGTGTTGACAGGGTGTCCTGTTTATACTCTGTTGGTGGACGTTGTGCTTCTCCACCCTCGAGCCATGACCGGATGGGTGCTTGGGACTGCAATGCGTCAGCTGATGGGCGATTCCGGCGGTCTCCTTTGTCTCCCTGCCTTCGTCCAGAGCCGGTGCGTCCCCTGGGGAAATGGGAAGGCGTTTCCCCGATCTTTCGATGGGTGTCAAGTCCGGTCTGATGGGCACTCCCATTGTGTTGGTGATTCCTCTATGGACATGGGTGCCCGAGGGATATGTGAGTGCATCCCCCTGGGGAAATGGGAAGGTGTTCCCCCTAACTTTTGATGGGTGCCAAGTCTGGTCTGAGGGGCGTTTCTATTATGTTGGTGATTCCCTTATGGATATGGGTGCTTGAGGGATGTGTGAGTGATTAAGGGATTACACTTATCCCTTCCTCTTACCTAATGTGCATGTTCCCCGTTGTGATGCACATATGCCTTGCAACGGGGAACATGACAATATGTGGAAGAAAATGAAAGAACAATACATAGTGCTGCTTCTCCAAATTTTGGGAAAATTGAAAAATATTTTATCCAAAATTTCTCCAAGCTTGAATTTTGAAATTACCTTTTGCACTTGAATCCCATTTTATATCTAATATTTGATCTTGCAATACCTCTGGTAGTAAAGCAACATTAACACCGAATGGATAGTGTACTAATTTATGAATGGAATTGCCAGAAAATTTGTCTGCCTGCATCAACAGATGCAGGCAGACAAATTGTTGAGGTCACAGGAAGTGATGGTTCTGTTCTATGTTGCACTAGTCAGACTGCACCTGGAATACTGTGTCTATAATGCAAGAAGGATGCTGAGGAACTGGAAAGAGTGCAGAGAAGAACAATAAAGATGTAAGGAGCATGGAGGCTCAATCTCATGAAGGATGGCTAAAAGAACTGGGTATGTTCAGCCCAAAGAACAGAAGGCTAAGGGGAGACATGATAGCAGTCTCCCAATACTTGAAGGCCTGTCACGGGGAAGTGGGTATGGGTTTATTTTCAGTAGCGCCCGAGGGTAGAACAAACCAATGGGTAGAAGCTTTACCAAAAAAGATCCAAACTGGAAATCAGAAGGCTGACTGGAAATATTTTCTGACTGTGACAGCTGTTAAGCAGTGGAACAGCCTGCCTCCTGGAGTTGTGGGTGCTCAAAGGTTTTCAAACAAAGGTGGACAGCCATTTGTCTGGGATGGCTTGAGAAATCTTGCCCTGGGAAGGGAGAGTGAAATAGAAGAACTCCAAGGTTCCTTCCAACCTATGATTCCACAATTCCATGAATGGGCAAAGAATTCACCCAAAGATTACTTTGATCTTCACCTCCTCTTTATGATATTCATGGTAGCCTTCATTTTCAACAATGCTGGAAAAGATTAAAAGGTATTTCAGCTTGTCTTTGATTTTTCCAAATCTGTATTTTTTTCCCGTAAACATGTTTGTGGCATCATGATGTAATAGTATTTGCAGTATTGTTTTCTTGTACTTTATATTGAATTTGTTCAAAGATTCAAAAAATGGTCGCCAATATGCCAGTGAAATGCAAAACATCTGGTTGTGAATGCACAATATTACCTTCTTCCTTTTCTTGCTTGAGGAACATTTCCAGTTTGTCTTTCAGCTTGAATAATCTTAAAAGCATATTCCCTTCAAAATCCATTGCTCCTCTGTCTAAAATAAAAATAGTTTATTACCTGCTTAACACAAAGATCTGCAAAAAGTCTTGTAATTAAACCCCTATTCTTCATAAAATTTACAGTGTTGATAGCCAGATTCAGCAAATCATGCAGATCATCCTGAAGGGTTTTTCCTGCCAACGATTGTCTGTGCATGACACAGTGAGTCATGATTATGGCTGAATATTTTTCTTTCACTAATGTAACAAAAGAGCCAAGCATTGCAGAAGCACTGTCTGTGCTTCTGCACAGCAATTTTTCCTTTAAAAAATATTTCCTTCATTTAAAAAAATCAGGAGTAATTTTCATTACATCACCCCTCCTGTCCTCTCTCCCATCAGCCCACCTACCCTCATGGATCTTTGCAATCTGTCAGATTCTTCCTTTAAATTATACTGTTTTTGTTTATGCTGAGTTTTCTTTTTCTAAAAATTCACATCCTTCCCTTGGAATTTCTTCACATAACTCCAGGGGGCACTTCCCCCAGTTTAGGAAGCCTTGTTCAAGATTTTTTTTTTTTTAAAAGATCCTTTGAGTCTGCTATTGGCATTTTGAAAGAAGACTTGGTTTTATCATTGGGAGCTGTCATTGAAAGGCAACAGTAGCTTCAGGGAAATTGATTTATTTGATTAATACATTTTTTACAACACAAAGTGGCATACATAATGCTCCCTCCTCCTATTTTCCCCACAATAACCCCATTGTCTGGTGATTGACCCACATTTTTGAATTAACACATGGAAGAAAGGCAGCTTAGACAAGCTAGCTCTTGCTATTTACTCTTGTGAACTGAAGGAACTTCCCTCTCTAACCCTAATTAGATAATTATTTTCCCCTTTTGTCTTAGCTCAGTGCCCAATACCTACCAGACGTCACTGATCCTCATTAATACGTAACCTTCTCTTGCTGATGCCCAAACTAAGCAACTCCGGTGTGTGTGTGTGTGTGTGTGTGTAGGAGAGAGAGAGAGAGAGAGAGGTTGAGGGGCCACAAAACTTGTCCAATGAAAGCAATCCCTTTGTGAGTGGTTTCCATGCAATACCATCGTTGCTGCTCTCTGGATTCAGCACGGTGCGCCAAGGAGGGGAGCTCTCCAGCACTGTAAATATGGGGATCTTTTAAAATAAATCTTTATTAATTGGAAGCATCCTGGCATCTTCCTTGGTGTTCACCTTTTTTGGTATCTGACCTGCAAATGCACTGGCCAGCAACACCTGTGAGGTGTTTTTGTAAGAGCCACGGCAAGTAAAGAAAATGTAAAATCTCTTTCCCAACATCAAAAAGGTGCAGTTTCCAAAGAATTGATAGGAGTGGTTATGATGCTAATTCTACAATATGGATATTGAGAGATATTTTTGCTTGGATTAAAAAAAAAGAGAATAAAATGTAAAGATTTTTTTTTTGTAAATAGTCAGTACAGCAAAATTAAAAGCAAAAATCTTGGTGGTATCAAGATGCGTGGAGCAGGACACAGGCCTATATGTCCTTCCACATCTTCATTCCCCCTTCCTGATTCCCTTCAGGCCAAACTTGCAATAACATTAAAAAAAAACCTAGTGAATATACCCCTGTAGAGACCAATTTAACTGACTGGAAGAGAAAGTTAAATAAAGAATGGCTGCAAAATTTAAAGCTGACAGGTGGAAACAAAAGCACAGGTGATAGCAACAGAAGCTGCTACAAAACTTATCTGGAACAATCATTCCCATGATTATTCAGAAGGGAGAGTTTGCAAAATTTGTATTTAGATACAAACATGGGAGGCTGCATATGTGAGCATGCATATGTGCATATTTGAAAACATCCCATCTTAATACCATTGCCACAACAACAACACGTTTTGTTGTATCTATCCAGATCCTGTCAGCCACAACTGGCAGAGAAAATCTCCTTCCCTTTCCTCTGTGAGTTCTCATTCAATCTGATGAAAGAGAATTTGCTTCAGGAGAAGAGAATTCCAGAATTCGTGGTGGGCCATGGTGTTCCTGTACTTGCTTAGTTGCAAGATGATCAAGTGAGGGTGTGAATCCCTGCTTTCTTCTGCACAATATTCTCTCCTGCAATCTGAAAGTTACCTGGCTTTCTATGCCTCAAAGTATAGCTTAATGGAGGATGTTGGAGAATTTTTCCAGGGGTACAGAGACCAGGATACAATTATATTGAAGCACAAATTGGTTGATTGACAATGCTGGAGGCAAAGATGGGCCTCAAGGAGGAAGGGATTGTAATCCCGCTTTATAGACTTAATGTAGATTAAAGTATACATATGATTGAGTATAGGTAAAGGTAAAGGTTTCCCTTGATGTAAAGTCCAGTCGTGTCCGACTCTAGGGGGCAGTGTTCATCTCCGTCTCTAAGCCTTGGAGCCGGCGTTGTCCATAGGACACTTCCGGGTCATGTGGCCAGCATGATGACACGGAACGCCGTTACCTTCCCACCGAAGCGGTACCTATTGATCTACTCACATTTGCATGTTTTCAAACTGCTAGGTGAGCAGGAGCTGGGACTAGCAACAGGAGCTCACCCCGCCGCACGGTTTCGAACCGCCGACCTTCCGATCAACAGCTCAGTGGTTTAACCCGCAGCGCCACCGCATCCCTTGAGTATACTAGCAAAGTATTTGGGTCGAAACAGCAACCAAGGATTTTATTGGTTGTAGCACATCATTTTGCTAGTGATATCAGTAAGTCAGGGCATAACTCTGAGGTAATGGGGTAGGGCTACAAATGCAGTGGAGGGTTTAAAAGAACAAAGAAGCAGTATTTCATAAACATAGTTTCTTTCTAAAAAGTTACTATTATGGGGTTTATCCAACTGTCCCTGCTTCCCAGAATCTGTGTTTGCTTCTTGGTATCTTTTCCCCAGCCTATCAGCATTCCTTGGCTTTCTAATGTTTTATTGCTAAGCTGACAGTTTATTTTCCCCAGGAAGTATATTTGGAGAATGGGTAGTTGCTTTATTTGACATCACATCGTTAAGCTAGTGCTTTGTTTTCCTTGGGAAGATGTATTTGGGTTAGGGGCTTTTAACCTTGATCTCCCAAAAGTTCTTGAAAAATGTCCTCCCATAAGGCTTTTGCAAACCCAGTGTCATGGTCAAGGGTTTTTCTGCCTTTAACAAACCACTAGAGAATTTATCTTTCCTCTGGAGAAAGTCAGAGTAATTGTCCACCCAATTTCTCTGCCCACAGATTGGGTGGGGAACTTTGAAGGGCTATTTATGTCCAGCTCTGTCAGTTGTGTAAATAATGAAAGTGTCTTAATCCAAGAATTTTGTCTGCAACATGGGCTCCCATGTGCCTATTGAACAGATGGTAGGCAAAGTCATTGCTGAAAAGCTGTTCTCTAGATGATTGGTACTGTCAAAGCGGATAGTATCATCAGCCATTCATTTATTTGAAACAAGTACTTGTACTCCAAAGGAGACTGCAGATAAACAGCCCCAGAGCACAGATTTGAGGATTAAAGAATGGAAGTGTTTAGTGTAGTACTTTTGCTGAATTTGAAAAGCTAATGAGGACCTGAGTCCATTACTACTTGGATGGATAAGTACCAGGAAATCCCATGACTATAGGCTAGATTAGGAAGTAAAAAAACACATCTTGGAAGATAAAATGGCAACTTCCAATTTGTTATAAGAAAACGACATGGCTTTGTTCATGAAGTCACAAGGATTTGAGCTCAGTTCGAAGAGGACTTTACTCTTTAGTTTATTAGGTGCCCTGACTATATGACAAATGCTTCTTATGTTGGCCTATTTTTAGCAATAACTCTTGTCCCTAATCCAGTAGGAGATTCAATCATGGAAAGCTATTTCTACTCATAGATCGTGTTTATTTGAAAGGGAAATATACCTTGGAGATTATATAAGACATTGTCTTTTAGTATGTTTGGTTAATAGTTTACTTAGATAAATAGTCCCTGGTAGCAGTCAATTCCCAGGTACAATCTCAAGCAGAGGACTCCTATCTATTTACAACACTGATATTTTCCAAAATTCCAGGGCATCTTTCATTCTAGCATTGAAAGATAAAGTCATTGCATTTTTATTATGTCCCGTATACTACCAACAAGTTAAACTAGACAATAGACACCCAGATTTTCTTCTTTCAGTGATCAAAGACCCCAAAGGTTCATAAAACTCTGTACTGCGCTGAAGTCTTTTTTCTATCTTACATTTACACTTTTGTTTAACAATTATCCATGCTGGCCATGGAATTCTGTGAGTTGGTCCACCCATCTTAAAGTTCCCAAGGTTGAGAAACACTGATATTTAGCATCCTCTGTTCCTTTCATCCAGAAGCTGTTCTTCCAAGCAAATCCTGTGCCTTCAGGTTTATTAGATTAGGTTTCTCCCACAAAAATTCTCATACTATCTTCCCACAGATTTGCAAATAAATCTAAAGCTTTACATTTTATCCATTGGAAAACTGTCAGTATGTTATTAATCTACCAGAATTACTGCTGAAAGCATTTGACTTTGAATTCCTAAATCTCCACAGATCTGTTATGGAGCACAATTTTTATAGAAAGTCCCTACTATAGTTATCTAGTCATTTGGGTAGGGGATTAAATCAGATTTGCAAAGCTTGTCTATTCCACATTTCCTCTTAGAATGAGAAAGTTAGCAAGTATTATAAAGTCAGTTGGGATATCTTTTCTTAAAACTGAATTATGTTTAAATATTAATGCATCCATCTTCTCTGCTGCTACATTAAATTAATATGGTGTGTGTGAAGCTACAGGCTCAGAATAATATTAATTTAAAATAAGAGAAAAATAGTATGACTAAGACAACATGTGCAGAATAAGAAGTTTGGGGGTTGTTGCATTTTTCCTAAATGGAATAAATGCTTCAGCAGCTTTTCAGAGAAAACTCCTTAGGTGCTTGAGTAAGATACAATATATTTTATGAGATAAGTACAATATTATTTTCTTAGAGCTAGACACAATCTGTTTAAGCATCTTTTTAGCACTTTTGTAAATGTTCAGATCTCTCAAATTCAATTAATAATTTCACCTAGAACAAACAGATAAAGTAACTTCCACTTCCACTTAATTCAAATTTATAATAGTGAATCTTCAAATAAAATAAAATGAAGAATATGTAACATGCCCCTAATATCAACATATCCAGCAGATGACCAGAATCTAGATGTAATGCAAGTTTTCAAAAAGGGATTCAGTGGGATTCCGGGAAATTACAGGTCAGTTCATTTAATATCTGTTTTTATTAAATTATTGCAGATAAAAGTAGCAAGCGTATGGAGAAGAAATCTACAACCTTTTATTGGCTGACGGCACCTTTGGCCTTTGAATGACATTTGTTTGCAATATTGGAAGCACTTATCTCTGAATATTAGTGGCTTGGAATGCAAATTTTATCGCCCTCATAGCCTCCTGCTTTGGATTGTGCGCATGCCACTGCAGCAACAGAGCAAACAGAGTAGAGAGGTAGTAGCAAAAAAGCTGCTGAGTCTAAGCTTGAGAGACCCCGGAAGGATCCCTCTGCTGATGGGATCTAGCTGGCATTTGCCTATGGTCATAAACAACTCTTTCTAAAAGAATAAGGGATAGGTGCTTTAGTAGTATGCACAAGGAATGATTGTGGGTTTTCCTCTGCAGCCATTAATATAGAGATACATAGATTCCAATAGCTGTGTGCGATAATTAAATAAACAAAGGGGAAAATAAAGCCTTCTTTTAGGTAGTTCCATTTTTAAAAGCTGGTGTACCATAATTCCATGGCAAAAATATCAAACTTCTCTAACAACATTCAGGACTGGACACAATCAGCTTGGTGAATGAGTCTCTCTGAGCTCAGATTAGTAATTTAGAAGGGAGAAAATTAAAGGCACCACCACACAAGATGTCCAGTGAGGACTTGTACATTCAGAGGAGAGATCTGCAGGAAGGCGATTCAAAGCAGTGGAGTCTCATTTCTTTCTCATGGGGTTTTAATGCAAGGTGAGGATGCTGGTCTGTTTGGAGAAGGAAGTGCATCCTGTACTTGCACATTGTTTTGGAAACAGCTTCTTATCACTGTGTGAACCAGCTCTCACAAAAGAACAAACAACTGACAGTTTAATAGGACAGTATGCTATCATTCCTGTTTATAGAGGAGCCCCCCATAGAAAAACAGAACTTTTACATGGGAATCATGCAACTCTGCCCACTTTTGAAGGGAATTGTTTGAAGAATATCTTTCAGTTGCTCAATATTTTACAATCTCTTAAGATATAATATTTAAACATCTGTATTTTTCAGTTGTTATATTTTACACTATCAGCCTAAGTTTAGCAATTGAACTGCTCCCAGTCTTGTTCTGAATCTCTTCCATTCTCTCATAGTTAAAAAAGCGCAATAATCTTTAGAGGAGCTTGCCATAACTTTGTGCCTATAAAATATCCGTTAGGGAAGCCTGCTTTAGAATAATTGATGCTATTTTGCTTAATGTTATAAGTCATTACAGATTTAGGGAACTCAGAAAGACAATTTTTCCAAAACCTAAATTTCATAAATGTTGTCTGCGCAGCTTGCAAATAATGTAATAGATTCCCCAGCAGAATTTGCAAAAGTTGCTGGCCTCCTGAGATCTCAAACTGAAAAAGATCCCCACTTTTAAAGGCAATAAGCTTTCCTCAACAGATACAACATTTAGATGCATAATATTCTTTTTTTAAAATGGCTTTATACCTGTAGATAAATCTTGAACAATTCTGAAAACAGAGAAGTGGGGATATCAAAGCATTATACTCTTGAATGCTTATTTTTGGATATAAATTTTCAGATCTCCAAAATTATTTCCAGAACAAATATTTTAAATACCAAAATACCAGATTTTGTTTCATTTAAAACGAATAGCAATTAGAAAATTAAAAGCAATTCCATGGTAAATTCGATAATATGGTTTTTCCTGGATTTGTGGCATTACACTGTATAACCATTTTGCCTGTGTCAAATGCAAACAGTGGATTCATCCCCCATACTTCATTGGGAACAGATGTATCTCAGCCTTGTGATTCATGTGAGACATTATTGGTTTTGTGATGGTCTACTAAACTAGATCAGATAGAATTTATATAGTTGCATATTCAGCCCAAGAAACAAATAATAATTACAGTGGTGCTGAGCTACAAAATATTCCTTATGGGGATTCAATTCTTCCCAACTATTTCTCCTACTCAGAGATTCCTGAATGTAAAACTCTTCTGGCTGCCACAAAATCATGATTTCTTCCTCTCCATATATTTTACCTAGACTAAAATGTGGACAAAATGCAAGTTTCACATTTTACTCCTTGCCCAGAATTGTTGGTTTTTAAAGAGCTTTTGGGCCTTTAGTGCCTCAAAGAATCTTTGCCAACTACAGTTTCCCATCCTGCATTTTTAATTGAAAAATATTATGAATTTGTATTAATCTGAAAACTTTATTTTTTCAAAACTCGTGGTAGCCATAGTATACTGCAGGTCACCAAAAATATACTGTGCATTGCTTCCACGAGGCAGATTCCACAAAAGGATCATTGGCAATGATAGTGAAGACCGAGACCAAATTAACTGTAAGCTGAACCTGAATGTAAGATTCATCACAGAATTCTAGTTTTGAACTCCCCTAAACCTGACCCTTTCCACCAAAACTTGATCCTTACCTAGAGCTCTACTCTATCACCAGTACCTTGGCCCTTAATCCCAGGTGTGCCTAAAACAGACAATCCAGAGACACAATAGGAACAGAGGTGGAGGCATCCCTCTGAACCTCAGACACACGTAAGGGAAGAAGGACCACAAACACCCACCCCCACTTAACCCCTCTTGGCTTCAAGGAGATAGTGTAGAAGTACTTACTGCTGGGGTGGGCTCTCAATCCCAGACAAGCCCCCAGTTGAAGAAGAAAAATTCCCCATGACCCAGTTTATGAAGTGAGACCATGTAATCTGCTTGAGCCAAGTTTATCAAACAGTGCTGGGGACAAAAAAATAAATCCTTGTTTTTTTAACACAAGGGTACAAAAATTTTTTATATAGTTGTATAATAAATGCTGACCAGGAATAAGGGCAAATGCCAATCAAAACATGGGTTAGATTTTCTGCTTATAGTGAGATAAGCTGAATAATAAAGTGGAGGTTGGCACTAGACAGTTTTTGTAGTTAGTTACTTCCTAGTCCCTGTTTAAAAATACAAGTGCTGATTTAAGGTAACTCTTGAGCCAGCGTTTGCAAAAGCCTAAACAAGCTGTTAAGGAGGCTTACTTGAGTTCGGGGGCCTTGCTAGTTTGGACATTTTGTTTTACTCCTTCACAGTCTGGCATTTCAATATACCACTAGTAGAGAGGGTGGCTGATAAGGGAATGATGGACTGCAACTTTCCTTACAGGCTGTACATTTTCAAAGCCCATATATTGTATTTGTTAAAAGTGAAAGAATATATTGTTTGATGCCAGTTCCAGAATCAGTCTAGACTTAAAAATCACCATTCCTATCATAATAACATGAATGTCATCTAAAAAAAAAAAGAAAACTATATAAGAGCAAATCTGGAACGGTTGTGAAAACCTCTAACAAATATAGGAACATTATGAAAGTTTCATTTTAGTTTTTCACTAAAACAGAATAGGGAGGAAAGGACTAAATATAGGTATTACTGAAAAATAAAATAACATCCATTTGCACTCAGAAAGGATTTCAAATGAAACATAATTTTATTTTTAAGATACTCACCTTTAGAAAGAACACCTTTCTATTCAAACAACCAGGACACAAAAAGGAAGCATGCAGTGTTGAACAAAACAGAATGATTTGGTGCATTAAGTAAATCTATCTTTAGAACAAGGTTAACTTCCAAGATAAATCCAGTAATTTTATCTTATGGGTAAAATCATCAGTCTTTCATCCTTTAAGTGGTTTCAGTGCACCTTTATCAGCCTGACTGAAGTTAACTGGCAGATCTGTTTCAGTGTCTTGACTGATGTCTTTCTGGTTCTCACCAAAAAAGTACCATGCCTGAACATTACTTTTGCCTGACAACTTACAAGCACATCTGCAACATAGTGATGGTGAGTTAACATTAGACGTTATATAGGAGCTCAGTATTCAATTAAGTATATATGCCCTCAAGCTTTAATACATTAAACAAAAAACAAATTTAATATTGGTGTGGATTAAATCAGTCACTGAACTGAAACCCGTTCTTCCCTTTAATAAAGAATTGAAACAGCACTGTGGATTTTTAACATATATTTCAATGCTCTGGGTCTGGAAGTGGTGCCATCAACAAAACAGCAAGGTATATGTCAATGCCATTTCCATTGTTTTGAGAAGAGATACACTTCTTGATTCCAGATGGGCAATAGTTTTCTTCTGCAATAAACCATGAGCAGTTTCTCATCATAAGCCAGATGTATGTAATATGCCTGGGCAAGGCATTGAAACTTTCCTTGAAGTGTCCTCTGTTATAGCAGAAAGGATGTTTACTTCGCCGAGGCACAGAAGCAACGCAATTCACACACAGTACGTCCCTTCAACCTTCCACTGTAGTGCTTCCAGTAGCTGGATGGAAATGCCAGAAGAGGCTTCTGCACATGCCCAGGGCATGTGCCCAGGGCACGTGCAGAAGCCCCTTCTGATTACTGGAAGTGCTGGAATAGCAGGCACAGCATCACAAGGCAAAGCAATGTGGCAGCTTAGGGAACAGGCATGTTTTACTGAAAGCATCATCAAAGCATCTCTTGAGAGTTTTGCACAGTCCTAGTATGTAATGTTTTGGGGCCAAAATCCACCTATGGCTCTCACGGCCCTTTTCAAGGTTGTGCTTAAAAAGTAAACAGTGCAGGAACACATCCCACATTTGATATAGTTCAACTTACATTTAGACTGAACTTCAAAGGATTTTCCTTCACTCCTTCTGAACATATTATGACTTACAGTTTGGCGACAGCTTTTGAAGGAGCTCTGGGAGACACATCCAGAATGTTGGGAAGCTGCATGAGATCCTGGAACCAGAAGTTTTGTGCCTCTACCAAAAAGGGTGAGGTTAAAAGAAGAATAGTGGAGCTCTGTTATAGCTGAATACTATTGATCACTTACGTATCACCAAGAAATGTGGGAGGGGGGAGGACATAAATGTACATTAAATATGGATCTGCTAATGTATATGTGGTAATAATATAAATGTGAAAATAATTCCCATAGTTTGAAAAGAAATATAGCACATCCTATTAGGGTGGGAAGACTGTGACCATATGATTTATAAGCTTGTTGTACGTATGTAAATGGTTAATGGGAGTTTAAAGATCACTGTCCTGCCTTCTTGAGATGTTTATTTTTCAGTGGAACTTGAACTGGATAGTTTTGGACTGGAAAGAAGAGGACTGTCTTCTATAAACATGGATTTATGTTTAACATACCTGTACACTGAAATATCAATCCAAAATAATGCTTGATCCATCTATATATTGATAGGAGCAGTCTCTTATCTAGCCAACCTGCAGACATGGAAGGGAAGGAGGAAAAGCATCTTAATTCACCTTTTAGATTTAACAGTAGTGTCAAGATTAGGTAAGAATAGGAAATCACCTGCATTTCTTCAAAGCAAAATTGGATTTCTAGAAAATAACCTGAAGCAAACTGGAACTGTCAGGAAGCTGCGTGGATAATTCTTGGTCCAGACCACATTAGACTTCATGTTCCTATGTTCCATCCACTACACTTGGTGGTAAATACCAGGTAATGTGCTGACTAAGCTGACTAAGCAATGATTGTCTTTAACCCTTATGAGCTATCCCATAAAGGTTTGCCTTTATGATCTGTATTCAGGTGTCTCTTTCTCATACCTGTATGGCTTTTCTAGCTGATCAGAAAAACAACAGAATGTACTAGCAGCTCTTCGTCTCTTTGGAAATATAATAAAATCCTTCTGTCTTCCTTCAGTTCTAGGCAGAAGCTTTTATTTTCTGTGAAACAAGCAGGGAATAATAACTCCTGGAAACGCAGGAGGGCTAATCGGGCCTAGAATTAGTGTGAGGAATTTTACCTGGCTGACAATTCCCTACATGGAAAAGTCACTGTGCAAGCCTTGAAGGATTTGGCAAAGTGAGTTAGAGGACAAGTCCCCAGTAATTTAAGGGCTTGGCTTACCTCTTGGTTGCCTGGCATAGATTGGTTACAAAACTTTGTTTTAGGATGCCTAGTAATTCTGGTTGTGATCATAGCCTTACTCTGCACTGGGCAGTGTGTGTTAGGTTTTTTTCAGTAACTGTTTGCAGAAGAGTGTACAGCTAACTCCTGTTTTTCTGTCAGAGTTTGCCCTCCTGTAGGGCAAAAAGGAGAAGAACTGTGAAGAAAATAACTTTTCAGAGTTTTCAGATGATTGGTCTCGCTTATACCAAATTACAACGTAAGGAATGTGCTATAACCTTGAAGCAGGCTTCTCATACCAGTCTTATCAGGACATTCCCATAGCAACCCATGAATCTCTGTATTCAAGAAGCTTGCCCTCTGCCTTCTTCCCACTAAGATGATGACTTTCTTTAAAGCAGATAAGGGCAGAAAGTAACTTGAGATCTGTTGCTTATGAATATGTATGTATGCCTACATTGTCATATGAATATGTATGCTTACATCATCTCCTTCTCTGTAATGTATAAATATCAGTGCATTCCTTTTGTTTTGGGGGGAGACACCCACTATCCTGTGGTGAGATTCCCTCCAGTGCACACTGCTTAATAAATACTGCAGTTAAGCCTTGATTATTTGCTTTGGGTCCTGCGTTTGATTCCGCATTAGCAAAAGCTTAGACTTTCATCTTTGTCCAGATCAGCCCAGGAATAATCTGTTATTTGTTCCTGGTTCTGCAGCTTGAGTCAGATAAAGAAAATGGCATTCTCACTGCCAGCTCTTGCACTGTAATATTTTAAAAGAAAACCCTCTCCAGAATTATGTTTCTCTTTTCTGTTCTTTATTTGAGAAGTTGTGTCAGAGATCCAACATGGTGTAGTGGTTAAGGTGCTGGGGACCTTAGGAATGGGGACACCCAGGTTCTAGTCCTTCATTAGGCATGGGAGCCAAGTGGGTGACCTTGGGCCAGTCACTCCCTGAGTCTTATCAACATCAGGCTCTGCAACAAGGCAGCTGATAAACAAAAACCTTTGTCACATCATGCATTGATAGCTTCACTGCAAGAACTAGGCTAGAGCATGCAGTGCAAAAACAGGTAGACCCTGCAACCTTATGGCACAAAAACTAAGAAAAATAACAACTTGAGAAGGGATGCAGTCATGTGCTTCCCAACCCTCCAAACTGCTTGAGCACATTTTTTTTCATGGAAATTCTATTTGCTGCCAGCTATTCAGGCATCAGATTGCATACATTCTCAGTAAAAACCATTTAAGTTGTACATTTCCAGCTCTCTAGAGAATGGGGACCTGTGCATAAAGAGAGAGAGAGATCACATCCCTCTTTCAAATGGCTGCCTGAACCCTCTCCTGGCCACTCCATCTGATGATAGTAAATCAGTTATCTCCCAGGCTAGACTCCTTTGTGTTGGGCATGACTCATCCTAGGTACCTGGTTATTTCTGTCTTAGCAAGGGCTTGTCCAGACTAACTGCAAACTCCTCTATGTTCACAATTTGCCAGTGTAGCCCCTGCCTTGCAAACCTTAATTTCTCTAGTTATCCCTACATTGCTCAATCACTTCATGAAAGGTTCTGTCACAACAATCTTGGACTCTAAGATGCAGTCCTTGCAAAGGCTGATATTAGTCTGATTGCAAAGGTCATTCTGTTGATGGTGGTCCGATCATAAGGGTTTCTTTGATTTGAAAACTGACTTGTTACTCACAGACTCCAATCCTCCTCTTTCTTCATCTTTTCATCTTGGCATGGTGTGCAGGTTTTTCTTGCTTTTTAGCTCCATTACCACAGAACTGTCATTTGCAGAGCATTGGAGCTCCAACATAACCTAACTGGGAACAGGATGGTCCAGTGTGTAAGCTTCACCAAGGGTTTTGATTCCTAACAGGATACATTAGCACCATCTGTTCTGCCTCAGGTTTGTGACAAATTGTTTCATATTACTTGAAACCACCTTGAGATATATCTGGATCCAGAACATCACCTACTGCTGTAGAACTGTTATGCTTTCTCCCTCTATAAGAAAGTGGGAGCGTTTTCAACGTTGAGAACTACACACAGAAACTATCCTTTTTTTCTAGCAAGGTAAGCTGTACTGACATATTACAATTATTTTTCCCCCAAAATTCTTCTTCTACTACTTTGGCTGAAACAGATTTAGTCCAAATAATTTTACTTCTCTCCTAACTGCTGATAATGAATTTCCTATCAAACAAGTTCATGATGCTCATTGTGGCTATTGCTGTCCCCAAATGTCTGTCTGTTTGGGGTTGTGGGTTTTTTTCCCCAGCTATTTGGTTCAATCTGAGAGAAAAGTAGAAGAAACTTTCAGTGGTATTCATGTGGTATTATGAGGTAGCTGAATACTTGTAAGTGTTCTGTTTTTCACTGTATAATATCTCCATAGAGCAGCATTTTTCAACCATGGCAACTTTAAGATAGGTGGACTTCAACACCCAGAATTCCCCAGCCAGCTGCTGACTGGGTAATTCTGGGTGTTGAAGTCCACCTATCTTAAAGTTGCCATGGTTGAGAAATGCTGCCATAGAGTTTTCCCCCAGCCTTCCCACCCATCAGTTACAATTCTAAATAAGTAAGTAAGTAAGTAATGCCATCCATGAGGCTTTTCACAACTTAAAGTGTGAGCAAGTCAAGAAAGCTCTAAGTTCACCTCTCATAAGGTACCATTGGACTTGGTGACTATATGGACAATGCCTGGCATCTTGACCTGTCCCAGTGATAATCTGTAGGTGATATGGCTAGCCCAAAGTCACACGGAAGTCATAAAATAACCTATAAAACACCCCCAAAATAAAACAGGGAAACAGAAGCATCTTTTTCAAAGGAAGGACACTGTTTGGAAATTAAAGAGTACTGTAGACATTGCACTATTTTTAGCTGATGGTCAGGTTTTGCACTGTATAAGGAGTCTTCATTAGAGCAGATGACTGAGGTTAGTAGGTGTTTGCTTAGAACCTTTTGACACTAACCCATTAATTGATCTTAACAAGAAACTCTCCTTGCCATGATAGCTGTCACAATATCTTTTTTGCTGCAAGTGGGGTGTGTGTGTCTCAATGCTACTCCAAGTTCTTCCACCTGCTCCATGGTTCACAGTTTTAATGGGAGTTTATGCTACCAATCCAATGGCACTGGACATACATTCATACCAAAGGGAAGGCTGGAGAAAGGGGACTGTAGGGTTTGTGTCACTGGGACAAGCAGCTATTTGTCAATCTGGCTAGCCAAACTCCTGCTGCAACTTCTGCCATTAATTCCTCCTCAGTGTTTCAGCAGCCAATCAGAACTCAGAGGACCAACATGGCAAACCGCAGTATGCTGCTTCTCAACCATCCCCATCACAAGCAGTATAATGAGAAAACAAACAACTAATAAATTGAATTCTAAATTGACAAGCTAACTATTATTCAGATGAGGCCCACCCATCATTAAACTGATGACAGGGTAGAAGTATTTGTACTGGCAGTCTGTGTGAATTTTCTTCCAGCAAATTTTGATTTCTTGGGCTTTGCTTTTTGTAAACAGGCATGTCATTCATAGCAAAAGTTTATGTATCTTGGAGACAAGTGAGGAAGAATGGTGAAAAATGGACTTAAATGAGGCTTAAATGGAGGAAGGAGAGGGAATATAGGTATTTAATGTGAGTGAACAGAATCACACGTTAACAAAGCAGACAAAACGAAGGAGAAATGTTTGTTTTTGCACCATTTTATACAGCACTATATTGTATTCCACTCCTACCCTCTGCAGAGCTGTGCAAGCCAATATTAAATGTAATATTAACATATTTGCTAGAAAATATGTTGAAAAGATATTTAAAAGATCCTTTCCCCTTTTAATGTATGTTTGATATACCCTTTACTCTCATGTGAAGGGTATATCAATTCTAATCTGACTTACATTAACATTCATTTTGATCATTCCTGTGATACAGGGTGGGTGGGTGGGTTATTTATTTATTTCTTTATTTATTTCAGCTTTCTGTTACACTGAAAAGTCTTAAGCAAAAGATTTGCTAAGGTTTGAGCTTCCGCATTATCCAGGCATAGGCTTTATTAATTATAGTGACGTAAGTTACTGTTTCTAGAAGATGAATGATACCCCAATGGTAACTTCCACAAATTAGATTGTAGATTGACCAAACAGGGAAAAGCTTTCACAAAATGGTTCCAACAATTTAACCTGCATAGGCATCTATTGCTAGCTGCAATGACACTGAACATCATGAGACAAGTGTTGGACACATGTATGTAAGTCACAGGGTTTGTTTTGAGATGTCATAAAGCACAATTCATCACTTGCTCCTTCTTGCTTTTATGTGGCTGCTAGAGCCAATGGGAAATGACATTCCATAATCCTGATGCAGAGCAGCTGTCTCATTTATGGTGGGCGGGGAGGGGGACAGGATGGGACCGTCCCCTCTTTCATGATTTAACAAGGAGCTCCATATCAGGTACTATATGAGTCTGTATATGCAACAATATACATACAAAATAATGGATACTCATTTTCTTCTGTCTGCAGCAGTGTTGGCTATAAATTCTGGGAGCTGAAGTCCTAACATATCTGGTAGGCGTCAGATTAGGGACAATGATTATACTTCAAGCATACTTCTAGTTAAATCAAGTACAGATTCAAACAGTGGTTTCTATTTAGCTGTGGAAAGGTTTCAAATAGTGATAATCGCCAGAAACCAACAAAATATTTAAAAGATTTTCATAGCATGTGGAACACAAGGAACACATAACATAGTGATATATTAATTGATGTCAAATTCAAGTTTAATTCCTTTGATAAACCATCCATAAAACACTCTGGGAAATTGTTTTATTTCTTATTCCTACAGTGAATATAAGACATTAAATGAAATGTGGGATGTCTTATTAGGCTCCTGAAGTTGACAGAGAAAAATATGATCTGCAAGCATTATAAAGCCAGTAACTACGGAAAAAAATAAGTGTCACATTTCACAGCATACATGAAGAAGTTGCCACTGTCTGCTTCCATTTGTGCATTTACAGCAGCAAAATTTAATACAGAGTAATTGCAAACAGTACAAAAACTGAAAGACAGAAATATATGTGCTGAATAGCAAAAACTGTATTTTCCTTGTTTCCCACGGAATAACAAAGGTCAGGCAAGCTGCTTAGGTGACATGATCAGCTCAGAGTCAGCCACCATCTCCTGAAGCCTCCTAAATGTTCATTATAATGCCTGGTTCAAAATGGCAAAAGAACATAAAGCATTGTGTTGTTGAGCCCAACTGTGATCCAGTATCTAACTTCTAAAGGGTCCAGATTTTATCTCTGCCTTTTGATACTTACATGTATTAGGTAAATTTGAAATTAATTATAAAAACCCTTCCCATGGGAAACTGTCATTGTTTGGTTTCTTTGGAAAAAAACCCAATAAGATAGGATGGGACCTTGAAGATTGGACACTAGAGGAAACTAGAAAAAACTGAAGATTACAATTAAAGGAGAAGAATGTTTAAATTTGATTTGTTAACAAAGAATGGAGCAAAATATTTTAACAGTGGATATACTTTAACAATGGACTCTGAAATTGATTTTTAATTGATTGAGTCTGATAGCATAGATAGATGGTGTGTCAATGATGTCACAGAAGAGGAACAGGCTATAGCAGATAAGATATTGATTTGAATGTGGATTAAATATGACAAGTTTCAAGAATGATATGGAAAAAGGTTAAATACTGGACATACAAATGAAATCAGTTGATGCCTTAATATTTAAAGGGGACATACAAATATTAAACAAGAAGAGTGATTTGGATAACCTTTTTTTACTGGATGTACAAAAGAGATTGGTTAAAGTTTTGAAGGATTTTCTGAGAAGAGACAAAGAAAAGATGAAAAGAAACCAAGTTCTAGGACATTATTTGAAGGGATTAAAAACCAAGATTGTTAAAAGTACATGGAGTTGGCTTATTTGATCAAGTTTAGAATACATTCTGGTAACCCTTAATAGACTTTTGCTGATAAGAAATGAATGACGAGGCTTTTGGATTTTATTTATAGTTAAGAGATACGGGAAGAAGAGAGTTTTTCTTGTATTTTAAAAGTGATAAGTTGCTGGTGATAAGTTATTAAAATTGTTTATACTTGTGATGAAGTTACTTCTTTATATATATATATATATATATATATATATATATATATATATATATATATATTTCTTTTCTACATTTTCTATTTTTTTCTTTTTTTTCTTATATTTTTTGTAGTTTGTATTAGTTTTTTATTTTTCTAATCGTAATCTCTCTCTCTCTCTCTCTCTCTCTCTCTCTCTTTCTCTCTCTATATGTAATATACCAAAGACTAGCACTTGGTGGAATAGGAATGAAGGCCTTGGAAAAGGTATTCAGATGCCATGAGCTGTAAATTCATATGTTCATTTTTATGCTTTAGAAATAGATCATATATTCTGTTAGCTTAAGTATTACAAAGCATGTGTCTCAATGCTGTGACCCTGCAATGAAGACAGATAACAGAAACCAGACAGCTGCCCTTCTTTCAGAGTGTGAATAGAATGGTGTAAAAAGATGCAGATACAATAAACAATGTTGTTTATTAAACATGTTGATATTATCTAAAAGCACAGAATACTCACAGCGTAAATAATAAAAGGGAGGTCAATTCAATAGTTTATCAAAAGAATTTCATTGTAAGGGTCATATTGTAATTTGCAATGTTCCTTTTATCTTTCTTTCTGTGGTGTAAC
The DNA here is from genome assembly GCF_035149785.1 of Candoia aspera. Classification (NCBI taxonomy): domain Eukaryota; kingdom Metazoa; phylum Chordata; class Lepidosauria; order Squamata; family Candoiidae; genus Candoia; species Candoia aspera. The sequence continues at coordinate 208,048,983 of NC_086154.1, read as the reverse complement.
AACCCAAATGTACATAATCTCTCTCCTGCAGTTCTTTGGTGAGGAGCCCGGTGATCACTGTAATGCGTTCCAATTAAAGTATACTTTGTTTCATCTATCTCCACTTTGGTTTCTTATTTAAAGTGAGCATTTTTCTCATAACTTCCAAAGATCAGAACTGCAAGCAATGTTTTGAACTTGGTGCTGCAGAAAATTCCTGAGAATGTCATGGATAGTCAGAAAATAAACAAATGTATTAAACCAACCCAGAGTTCTCACTCAAGGCACAAACGACATGGCTCAAATTATCATACTTTGGACAGATTATGTGAAGACCTACTGTAGTTCTCTAGAGAAGACTCTAATGCTCAGAAAGGTGGAAGGAAATGGGAGAAGAAGACAACCAGCTACAAGATGGATGGATTCTGTGATGGGCTATGAGAATAACCTTGGGAGACAGGAGGAAGAGTCACAGACTAGCAACAGTCTGACAAGAGATATCTTGGCCCACAGAAGGAATGGGGGTGGAGAAAGCATCTCAGTTCTCCAGTTCTTTCCAGTTCTCTGGAAAGTAAAGGCAAGGGAGGAGAGAAGTGCTTTCAGACTTGCAAGATTCTGTTACTGTAATCTTAAAATAAAGGTAGTATTAGTACTCATGGTTTTGGTTTCCTGCCTGGACTACCTTCAAGGGCTGACAGGTTCAATTATAGTAGTAATAGGTGCACCACTGGAAGACCAGAAGGAGGTTGAGGATTCTCCTGGAGAAAATCTATCTATGTGCTTATGTAGAATTTTTTAAAATTTCCTTACCAGGTTTAGAATACTACTCCTTATCCTTTAGAATACCACCCCTTACTCAGTTACCCATACTCCACTTTAACCTCATTCCATATTAGGAATTTCCTTCCTTCACTCTATCTTAACATCATTCCATATAAGGGACTTCCTTCCATCCTTGCTAGGGCCTTGTGACCATTATTAAACAATACATTTCCTCTGGAGAAGCTATCTTTGGAATGTACACCTTATCTTTCTATGGGCATAACAAGCTCTGTTAGAAAGGAACAATAAGAAAGCCAACAAAACTCTTCAAGGAAATAAAACATGGTTTCAGAGCCATAATAAAAGTGCACATGTTTCTAATATGTGAATACTAAATATAAAATATATGAATATGAAACATATTTGTATTTAAGTTCTATATATGTAAAATCTTCTATCAAAACAATTGGGATTGGGGTACCAGACCAATCTCCTTTACCATTATAGACCTAGCTGATCACTGAGATTCTTTATTTTATTTCTTTTTATAATTTCATTTTCTATGGCTGCCCACTTGCACACAGCTCTGAGCAAGACAGATTTTAACAAGAGCTAAAATCAACAATATTATCAATTACAAAAGTTATTAAAAACAGTCTTGCAAAGGGGGGACAAACAATTCAACAATAGACAATTTCAACTCAGTGAAAAGAGTCTGGGCTTCAAGGGTGTCTAAAGGCAGCTGGGCCCTACAGGGCCACATGGGCCTTGGGAGAATGCTGTTCAGTGGACAAGTGTGGCAACAGAGATGGCTCACCTCTTGGGTCCCATAAGAAGGCATTGCTTAATAGATAGGGCTCAAAGCAGGCCAGCCCTGTCAGATCTTCCAGGATGGGCAGAAGCAATTAGAGAAAGACAGTCCCTGACATATCCATACTTTATGTCATGTAAGTTTTTGTAGGTGATAAGCAACCCTTGCACTGCACCCAGAAGCATCCTTGTTACCAGTACAGTTCATGTAGCAGAGGTATTATGCGGGGAAGTTCTGCTGCAGGCACTGAGGATCCCGGTATACCAGCTTGTCCTCATACATGGACAGGCATTCCTTGTTATGTTGCTTACACTGTAGAATGCTTTCTCCTCTGATATCTTATGCTACGTCTTTTAGATGCGTGTTGAAGATCTGTCTTTATACCAAGCCCTTCCCTAATATGAACGGTGGATAGCCTTTGCTTCTGCTTCTATTTTTCCCCCATCCTCCTTTTATAGTGTATGCAGCCTTTAATATGGTTTTATTATGAATGTTCTATTTTGTAAACCCTTCCAGAAGTTTGTGTATAGGAAGCATTATAAAAATGTATTTAGATGAGATAGATGATAGCTAGAGAGCATATCTAGGTATATGCCCCAGAGTAAACTTGTAGATCAAAATAAGGTAATATAACTTACTTATAATCATTTTTATCCTACATGCAGTAAATCCAGAGAAATTACTCAGCACTGAAAGGAAGACCGAATGCATTAATTTGTGGGATTTCTGGAGGAAATCCATTCATTTAGATAAGAAACATACTTTTAACTTAGAGCGGTTACTTTCATACATTCACAGTTTCATTGCAAAATTCCTGTTGTCTAGCATCTCTTTTGGATTTGGCTTGTTGCTGATTTGGAAAGAAGGAAATGGGGCAGAGCCTATCTTTGTGTAAGACTCTGCAACACCCAGTAGCTTCCTAATGATGTGCCAAGAACTTCAGGGGGATCCGTCTTATTAAACATCACAGTAAAGCCCCAAAGTTAGATCCTTTTGTCAAGTTCTTTGGTCATGTAGATGGGTAATAGTGCTGGGCAGTTAGTTGCCCAATAGACTTTTGTTGTTTAGGCTTTAAACATTCCACCTCAGAAAAGTTTATAATGCTATGCAAAGCATCATGTTTTTGTAGACCTGCAAGCTTACTTGTTTTACACCTGAATGGAACCATTCAGCTTGATATCTCAAATGCAGTTATTATTGAGGATCTTATTGAGAGTACTTTTGTTAATAGTCTCCATTAAATGTTGACTGAAGAGCATATCTTCTGATTACAGCTGGAAATCTCTCCTATTATGTAATATACTGCTTACTTGATTTTTTATAAAAATCCACTTTTCCCTTACCACCAGAGAAATGAGTGGTGCAGAAAGTCTGTGGTACAGTAGGGAACCCATCAGCCAATCAAAATAGTACATTATGACCCACACTAAGTTGTTTTGTCCTTTCTCCCTTTATTTGTTTGTTTGTTTGTTAGATTTGTATCCTGCTCTACATATGTTGCCTTGAGCTCCTGAGTTCAGGAGATCAAGGTAACATATGTAGATTTCCCTCCTCACATTTTTCCCCACAAGAATGCTGTGAGCTACGTTGAATTGGCCCAAACTCATCTGGGGAGTTTCTGTAACCGAGGATGGATCAAAACCAGGTTCATCCCACCCCCATTACTACACATTCCATATGATATTACGTATGGCCAAAGATGTCACAAAAAAGCCATTACATTAGCACTGATGTATACTAGTAATGTATCTCTGAGCCTCAGGCTGCCTTCCCTGATTTATGCCTTTCTCCAGGCCATCAAGTATCAGTTGCTGCATATTTAGAAAAGATCTGGTATTCCTGATGCCACTGAATAATATTCATGCATGGACACACATTTTAAATACTGAGTTGCAGGGAAAAAATGGCAGAGCCTTACAACATACTTATTTATAAAAGATAAGGAATTAATTTGAATATGTGCTCTATTTCTGGAAGGCATGTAACATTTCTAGATTGGTAGGAAGCTTAGCTGCAGCTTTGAAGTCCTGGACATTTTCTTGATTGATGGAGTGCATAGGTTGATTCAGGAGAGGGGACAACTAGTGGCAGGGGGGGTTTGCTAGATTCAGGAAAGATTTCTACAGATTTCCTTTCACTATTTTGGGAGTTATTAAAATTCACCTTCTCCTCTTCCTGGATTCTTTTTTGTATTTCAGAATTTTTCAGGAAAGTGTGGGCAATAAAAATGTGGTTTTTAAGCCAAATGGTGGGCAATATAGAAAGCCCTCTAGTGTGCTTTTATACTCATTTTGATATACAGCATTGGGAACCTATTAAAACATTATTTTTAAAAGGGCAGACAAGAAGTCAGGAATCATGCAAAGTGTTCTCTACATTAGAATAATGAAGATGCCCTTAAACCTCAGAAGGAAGGTTTGACAGAGGCAACAATTCTCTGTAAGGCAAGACATTTTGCCAGTTTACCTGAAATTTAAAGTTGTTCCCTAACCTAGCATACAAATGAAATCACTTTAAATTTAAACCAGTGCTTTTATCAAACTGTGAAATCATAAATCCAAACTTTATTAATATTATTGTGATTTGTTGTTCTCTAAAAGGCACAAAACTATTTCATGTATCTGCATGAGAAGTTTGGCACTTGATTTACAAGACAGCCTGGGCTTCCAGTTCTTTTGCATTGCATTAGTGATTTAATCTTTTTGAAGTTTTACAACACTGCTTTAAAACATGTTTTTGATTATTTTTTCCATATACAACTAAAATAACCTGTTAAGAGAAAAGGAACATTTTTCTACGAACAAATTAAATGCTCATCTTGCATGTGTGGAAAAGAAAATGTATGAATACCTCTTTGGCAGAGGTCAGTTGAGTAGTGTCCATGAATATTAAAAAGCACCAGAGAGCCTAAATCTAAATATACAGAGTGTCTCTCTGTGTGTGTACATACACATACACACACAGTATATTATACAAAGTTGAATTTAAAACTGGCAGAATCTTACAAGTTTGCCACATCTTTGAGAACACTAACATCTCGTGAGATTTAAGGTGAAAGATTCCTGAAAACGCACAATATTTGGCAATCTGAAGAGATTTCAATCAAGACATTTAGAAGATCCATGAAAGAGGAAAAAAATGGAAAGCGGCCTTTCCCAAACCAGGGCACTGCACATCCTATGTTATGGGAGTTATGGGAGTTGGAGTCTAATGCAGTTGCCAGATGGCAGTTTGGGAAAGGCTTCTACAATGTTATGATTGAAGTAGAGTTGTACAGATTTCTGTATTAGTAGCATACAGGAAATCAGCTATTATCTGTCCTGTTTCTACAGCACAGCAGTTCCCCTCTTCAAGGCAGTCAACGTCATTCTCAGCAGAATCCACAAAATGAATTGAGCTGTGATTGAAAGAAACCATGGGAATAATTTCCTCTGGACAAAGTAAAGTGGGAAGTGATGTGGAAATGATGCAAACTGGGCAGAGATTTTAGCCTAGGTGAGCTTCTTTTGTAATAAACCGCTTAGCAGCTTCAAAAAGGGTTTTAAATTTTAAAAAGTGTTGGGGGAAAGAAGTGTTTCTTTGACAGGAGAAGACCCATTTCCATGGTTTGAAGAAAAGCAGAACAAAATTGTTTCCTATATATTTTTAAATTTTATTTTAACCCGTAAGTTAGAAAGTGAAAAACAGCAAGGGTAAACCTGAAGGAAAATTATTAGGATCTGGCCATTTTTAAACAAAGAAGTAGCCTAGTGGTTCATCATTTAGGAACATAGGCCAAGTCAGGTAATTGGTTTAACTAGCCCCATATTATGGACAATGTTTGGCAGTGGTCATCTAGGATTTTAGGCAGGAATTTTCCCATCCCTTTCTGGAGATGCCAATTTTCCATCCCTTCCTGGAGATGCTATGGATTAAAAGTGGGACCTTTACCTACCTTCAGACTCCTCCAAACAGAATAAGGTTGCAGTTCTATAGGCTGTGGAATCCTTTCATTAAAACCATAGGGTCTATTCTAGAATAGATGAATTACAGTTGGGGAAATTATAGATAATATGAATGGATAACCTATTATTCAGCAATAGTTCCCTACTTTGCATTTAATAAAATAGGACTTGTTACTGTCATATATGTACTAATGAGTTCTAGCTCCAGTCCCTGTCATGCTCACAGCCTCACCAGTAAATTTACCCCAGTCTGCAGGCACAAGAGTTAAGGTCTTTTCAGGGATTTTCAGGCCTGCTGACTCTACAACTCCATCCAAACTGAATTCTGCAAGGCCTCTTCTGTAGCTACCTTTAAATGAAGTATAAAGAAGTGTGGTGCAGAGCTGCTTTTGAAATAGCTGCTTTTGAAATTGCTGCTGTTTGTAGGTGTTGTAGGTGAGCCCATTGGAATGTCTCCCATTATGCGCTACTCTGTAACTGTTTTAGAGTTTTTGTTTTTTTCATTGGAGTGTGTCACAAAATCTGCAGTTCCAAAAGAATATTCATGTGGTTCCAATTTCAAGTTTTACAATAGTTGTATTATTTTAGCTAATGTAAATAGTCAGGGATTAAAAATGAATCACAGGCCCTAAACAACCATATCTATTTATCCTCTGCCTGCCAAAAACTTATCCCTCTGCTAATCTCCATAGGAATGAATGGCAATGCTGTACCCGTTGGCACTCACAATGCCACATTTAAGTGTTGGACTAGGAGCAGGGAGACTTAAGTCATAGTCCACACTCAACCGCAGGAGCTCCCTCGGTGATTTGGAGCATGTAGGCATAGAATATAATTGACATGCAGAATTAAAATTCTATTTGTTTTGCTGTTCAACATTTCCCTTTAGGAAAAAAACACATTTCCCTTCGTTATTGTAATTATTTGGAAATCTTTTCCTGATGTTAATAATATTCTTTATATACTTTGTGGGGCCTTTATCCCTAAAAGGGAGGTTAAGCATCTTGATGTATGTAATGCTATAATTAAATTGTTTCAGAAATAAGCTTTAGATGTGTTTATTTCACCATGAATGCATGCATTTGAAAGCCATGTGGTTTCAGGACTCATACATGGGATATATAGCACAGCCTAACCCACCTTTTAGGGTTGTTGCTCTGGAAAAAAAATGGGAGGATGGAACACTATGTATGCCACCTTAAGCTCCTGAAGAAAAGATGGGTTACAACTTTAACAAATAAAATAAATTAATGTAATTTGTAATCTGTTGGTAGGGTGGTTACTTATGTATCACCAACAAGGAGATAAAAAGAGCACACATTTATGTACAATATATAATGTACAAATGTATATGTACATTATATGTACATACGTATATGTAATGTATATAATGTATAAATGCAAATTTGGAAATAAAGTAAATCTCATCAGACAGAGAAGCTACCTTTGGAAGGTAGGATAGGTGATAATTGTGATTATGGACAAGGATTATAGCTTTTTTAGAACACATATGCTGGGAGAAGGCCTCAGTTCAATCACCATGTTTCAGGTTGAAAGGGACAGGAAGCAGATAATTAAAAAGACCTCTGCCTGGATCTCTGGAAGTGCTGCCCATCAGAGCAGAAAACATTGAATTAGGAGGAGATCTAGCTTGAGACAATGTTCAGGCAGCTTCTTATGTGCAAAATATGCTGGTGTTTGGCAACAGGGAATTACCATATGCAATTCCTTGCAGGACAGGAAACCCATGAAGGACGTTAAACACAAGTGAATTAATTTTAAATCACCTCCTCAATCCCCTTAAGCACTGTATACTAATGAGATAAGCTCATAGAGTAAAATTTGCTTCTCCATTTTACAACTTCTGATGCCCATTAAGCATCTTCCCTATATTGAGCCTTGTTTCTGAGCAATGCTTCTGGCAACAAAGCCAATACTTTGGCGTCATACTGACATTCATTTACTAAATTCCTTTAATTGTTTCTTGCTGCTGTATCTCATCCACATGGTCAAATTCTTTTAGCTGAGTCTGAACTGGCACAATAATTTGCTTATCAATCACTTTGTTGTCTTGTATTCACCAAGGATAAGAAGATAGTCCACATTTGCAAAGGCTTAATAATTCAGCTCCCACACAGACACTGCCTAAAATACTGGGGCAGGGAAGGTTAAAAGGCAAGAAAGAAAGAAAGAAAGAGAGAAAGAGAGAAAGAGAGAAAGAGAGAGTAAGGGAGGGAGTAAGGGAGGAAGGAAAGGAAAGGAAAGGAAGGAAAATATGCATACCAAAAAGAAGTGGCAGTGCAAAGCATTCAACATTCAAAAGGTAATATACTGCATGCCTAATTCAGAGAGTTCTTACACTTCATTCAATTTACCTCAAATGATAACATTAGCAAGAATATCTAGGATCATACGAAGCTATTAATTGTATGAGCTTGTCTCCATGTGCTACTACTACTACTACTACTACTTCCCTTTGTTCTTATTCAAGTTGCACATTATTAAAACCCCGAACAAATGATGCAATTGTTTATGCAGCTGCCAGGTTCATATAACACTAAGCCATTTGTGACTTCATATGATGGCTTGTGAGCCAAAACTGTTTGAACCAGGCTTATAAATTTCATGTAGAATGGGTGATGCTATTGATGATTTCAAAATATGGAGTTCAGAGAGTGACTAAAAAAAAAATCTGTAAGGAAATATGAATTTCCTGGAACTGAGAAACCTTAGTAAATACTGGGATATGTGGACTGAGGTTCTGTCTGTTCTCTCCCAAGTTTCTAACTAAATGTTTTATATAAAAAAGAACTAATTCAGTGTGCGAACTGACACCTACTTCCAACAGAGGTTTTAAAGAAGCCAGCCTGAGTCATCTAAACAACAAGAACAAACATTTACTTATTGGCGCTTTATAGAAATACAGAAAGATTTGTTTCTCTGTGTTGTTGTCAGCTGTTTATAAAGATTATACATGCATGCATGCATACATACATAGATTTGTGCAACACAATAGGGCAACTTTTCCCAAGCTGGTCCCCTCCAAACTGGGATCCAAAGAATTATAGCCAGAATACCTGTTGGTTCTGGATATTGTTAACACACTCCCACACTACTACTACTACTACTACTACACAACTCTGGCTCTTAGCGGAGGCAGTCATTGTTCCTAATAATTACCTTGCAGTGTTTTTTGCAATTTACTGTATGTAAGGTCTGTCTGGACAAACTTCTATTTTCCTAAGTCTAATATTTCATTTATGTTGGTCAATGGGAGGGAAAGAGGGAACAAGAAGTAAATATGGGACAGTAGATCTCAGATGTTACTGCTATGACAAGAAACTGAAAAAGGCATTGGTATTCCTAGCTTTTGAACACTTTGTCTTCTCTTCTCATACTTTTTTCTGAAGGTAAAATGAACTACAAGATGCCTTGCTCTTGCATGATGTGTGATGGATGTTTGCAAACTGTGAAGTATTGAAACCTACAACTCTCACAAACCTTTGCTATTGGTCATGCTAGCCAGGATTGATGCAAGTCATCTGGAAAACATCAGGTTCCTTAACCTATATTGACTAAGGGGTCATTTGCAAGAATGTGAATAGCAAAAGTGTGATGGCATTATGGCATTCTAGCCTGGCTGCCTGCAAGCCTCGACAATGCTTTGCATGGAAGTATGCCAGTACTGCAAATTTGCCAATTCAGTCTGGAATCTGAAAGAAATGTTTTCTCCTCATTGTTGTTTTTCCATTACCAGAGTGTATTAGCATATCTAATGAGATCACATTTAAGACTAAATGAAATTAATCCTCCTCTTTTTGCCCTATGATTTTATGATTTGGCTGGAAACAATATCGCTAAACTATTTAGGAATAAATCATTATAAGTCTCTTTCCCTTTATTTGTCCTGAAAACAGGAGATGCCTGAATTAAGCCTGGGAACCTCTGCATGAAAATATGTGTTCTATTACTCATCCCATGTCTCTATATACCTATAATCATATTTGATTATCTTAATTATCACATATTTAAGGCTACATATAGGAAAATAAGAGTCAAGAAATCCATTCCACTGCCTATCTGTGGCAGGTGATTTACTTTCGATTTACAGCAAGTGATTTCCAACTCAGTATTGCACATGTGAAAATCCTTACAATGAATTACTGGCAAACTATCTACTCCAACATGTGAAGACCTCTTAGTTAGGTCCCTCATCTTTTGAGGAATATATCAGAATATACATTGGTGCAACACCAATGGCCATGCTGATTGGGTGATTATAGGAGTTGAAACTCAACTTATTTGGAAGGTTTTTTTAAAATGACAATATTCTTTTGGAAGGAGTGCATCCACCAAAAGTTTATAAGACCATCTTTAGATTTGATCCTACATATTATTAACTTGAATGGGGTTCCCTATATAGAGACTTGGTGACTTGGTATCAATAAGCTCTTGCCTGCTGCTTGCCTTAAGGAAGTCTCCATTTTTTGTTCATTTCCACTTTAAGATGTAGACTCGAGGCCACCTCATGGATATCTAATCTGTAGGAGCAGAATGGAGAAGGGGTAAGGAATTGCAATTTGAAAGGGGAAAAATCCATTGCATGATCTGAATTTTACTCATGATTCTTACTACCCTGGGTCCAATAATTAGAAATAGGGACTTAAATAATGTCCATTCTCTAGTTAGACAAAATAAAAATTCTCCTTTTTTCAAATTTCTCATATACACTTGAAAATATACTATAGCCTTAATACTCAATATTAAAGATAATTAGGCTTTAATTATACTTGCCACTCTTTCAAATTTCTTGTAAAATATGTTAATAACTTCTCTAATTAAACTACTGGGGAATTTCAAGGTAGGCAGTGCATAATTATACAGGCTGGAGTGTGACCAGCTTGACAAGGTTAATGTTTTTTTAATTAAGAGACTGTCAGCACTCATCTATATATTTATAAATATTAACTTTATTTAGTCTGCTTACAACTACTTTTTCCTTCAACTGTGAATGCCATATGCATGGAAGGAGAAAGAGCATCTCAGGCACTCTAACCTCACTATTAAATTTGTTCTTTCCTTCTTAGTAATTAGTAGCTGTTTTGATAAATCAGTGATGAGATCCATGACTAACCAGGCTTACTTCCTAGTTGAATTAGTTTAAAATGTTCACTAATATGTCTTCTCAGAAGTGAACCCTAGTGAGTTCCCTGGGAAGTACATTGAGGATCTGATCATCTGTTCATTGCATATTTCATTTAATTGTCTCCCTACTTCTCATATTTACAATCATTTGCTAAAATTCTCAAGATAATAATTGAGAATAGCCAAATACAAGAGAGCTTAATCTGTTTATTCTAACCAGGAATTTTTTAATAAATTATTCATAATTAATTATTTGTTCTGTTCAGCCTAGATCCATTACTGGAAAAATGATAGGGAATATTAATGCTTGGCAGTAGCTGTTACCGGGAGTGTCAGCCTGGTACACAAGTCAATTAAGCTAGAATATTTAGTTCAGCTCATAGTTCAGCTCGATAGTTAAAAGAATCTAAACCAGCTCTTGCCAAAATATTTATACGCTGGAGATTTCCATCCATTATAGTGAACTTTTATAAATCTACTAAACAGCTTCCTGTTTCATAAGATTTAGCTAAAGATCTACAGTACTGCACAAATCTCATATGGGGATGGGTTGTCTTTGCTGGGTATCTTCATTCTGTGCTAATTGACCTCTAGTTCTCTCTCTGGTGTCGGGAACCAACCACTGTAGATAATAAACGGCTACAACCTGCAACACCAAATTGCTTTGTTAAGTGAAGAATATCCCTGTGTATCCTATCCTTTGTGGAACATTAACAATGTTTCCTCTTATGTGTTGCAAAATCCAGTATAGGGCTCTAAAAGTGACATCAACACAGGCCTCCAAAGATTACGATGACTTGGGTAAGGCTCCTTAAATTGCCCGTCAGAATACATTGGGCAGGTTTTTCATTTTTCTTTAGCGTAACATATATTCTTTAGTAAGACAATGGCTGGGAAAGGTAATGGGAGAACAAAGAAAGTTTCAAACTGAATATGACAGCGCATGAACCCCCATGAATTCCGTGTGTGGTGGTTGCAGAATAAAGACCCAGCCTGGAAGCTCTCTTAGATCAACAGGAAGCCAACATCAACAACAAAATTCAAAGGGTTTCCCAATTATTTAAAACTGTAATAAAAACATGATTAGTTGAAAAAGTTGGGCATTTACTACATCATCATTGTTATTATTAATTATTAGCAGGGAGTAGTGGAGATGGCGCTCTATCAATTTTACAACTCCTTTATCAATGGAGGTAAATCAAGTAGAATCTGAAAGTCCCTCAGCAACAAACTTGCAATCTATTTCAAGAGAATCCTGACGTGTATTTTGAAATCTCTGACAATTTAAATTTTACTGAGTTGTGAATGGGTTCTTTGGAAAGCGAAAGCATCTATAATCTTGATTCTGAAACATATTCATGGAATGGAGCTGCACCTAAGGCCCTAAGGAAAGAAGATAAATTGGCTTGCAAAGATCATTCACATATATGCTGGTTTAGCACAGGTTTAAAGAATATAATGGGAAGAGTACTTGGGATCCTGAAACATTATGGACAATTTAACCTTGAGTTGCCACATGCTGCTTTGTGTTCTTATTACATTTTCCTTCTGGCATTACACATGTGTAATGAAAAACCCTAGCTTCAGATTTAGAAGAACAAAATAAGTCAGTAAAAGATACAACATAGCAAAGACACAGCTTCCCATTGAAGATCATTATATATAGCAAGTAACATTTTTGCTGTTGTCGTTCTCATGCTATAGAAGATATAAGCCATGTACTACTATAAGAAGTTTCTCTAAGGACCTTCCAGCCACATTAATCACATCTCTTATAAGATTTACCAGGCAGAGAAGATGAACTATATATCTCATTCCTCCTGGCAGACTGTCAGACCAACATTACACATTCAGTAGCCAATGGGAGTGTAACTCAAGTCATATCTACCATTTAAATATTTAAAGCTATTCTGACTGCTAATCAGATTTCTGATGCAGGTCTAAGACGGTAATAACAAACAATGTTTGGATTGGAGGTCTAGGTCCAGAGATGAAAACTTGTGCAGCCCAAATTAATCCATCTATTCTATAATAATAGGTTAGTATTACTTATCTCTCCCCCTTTGATGAGTAACCAATTGTATGCTCATTTGTAACTATTTTATACCCATTTTTAACTGTCAGGGTTTTTGTTGTATTAGTGTATGCTACCAACCACTGACTGATCAATGACTATAAATAAACTTTACTACTACTCTATTACTACTAGAAAGCAACAAGCATACATTGCTATAAGAAAAGCTCAGGAGAGAGTATGAATGAAAGTTCAGTAGTCATATTGATATACTGAAGTAAAATGCATCTCCTAAGAAGACAGATGGGGAAGGCAATGTTTCTGGGCTCAAGGAATTTGAAGTCCTTGGGGTGAGGGTGCAAAATAGTTCCACAAAAGACTTAACTATTCACAGATTGGCTGTCATGGTAGGCATGGACAGCCACAAAATACCTTTAAGCTGGAAGGTGAACTAGGATTTTCCCATCCCGTTGGGATCGCTGTGATGTCTAAGGGCAACACTAAAAGTAAGTATTATGCTAGAGGCCAGTATTTGGCTTTGTGATATATGCTTTTTAAACAGGACCCCAAGGTTTTTGTTGGCCTGTTGGTATCCATGTTCAGCACCTTGCCTGCCACATGTTGCCTTCTTTATGGAATTCCACCTCCATCTGAATAAGTGCAACAGCATCATGCCACCAATTCCAAAGCTGGCTGAGTGACCTTGGGCCAGTCCCTCTCTCTCAGCCCAACTCACCTCACGGGGTTGTTGTTGTGGGGAAAAAAGAAGGAGGAAGGAGAATTAGGTATGTTCGCCGCCTTGAGTTATTTATAAAAATAATAAAGGTGGGATAAAAATTAATCAATTAAATAAATAAATTCCAGCCCAAGAAGCAAAATAGTGCTACCTGTCAACTAACGTGGCTACCACTGAAGTAAACCTTGCATATATTTGCACAATATTGGTTATACGAACAGCTGTTAACAAATCCATTTCACAGAACAGTTTATCTTACCAAATGAAGTCTAGATTCATACCTGATGTCCTGCTTCTGAAAATAAATGTACTGATGGGAATAAACTGGCCCAAGTGATTAATGAAAAATGAAAATGCTAATGTGAGCTTTCTTTATGCAAGATCAGATTTTGAAACTAGTGAATGAAATTAATCATTTGGCAAAGGAAATGTAATGAAGCAGAACAATGTCTTTACAAAACTGTCCTCTTCTGCTATTGCCAGGCATTTAACAGTGTTTGCTAATCCACCCTTAGAAACTCAGGTATGTCAGCAGTATTGAAAACTGCTGGTATAGGTTGGCTGCAGCAGCCTGTTCTCAGCAGTGCAGGAAAAAAAAACCAGGGCAAATAATTTCCAGATTATCCTCAGCAAATGAAATCCTTCAGAAATAAATCCATATGACTTCATAGGGCTTTCTACATTCAGCTGGTGTAGCTTAACATGGAAATAGGATGTGGTTCACCTCAGCAGTTCTAAAGCTCTTACCCAGTTTTTTAGATATCAGCAAACAGTGGGCAGCAAATACCAAAAGAAAGACAACCTTTCTCTCCTGAAAAGTAATCAAAGGTGGAAGTGCATGCAGATTGCAGGATTTCATTTGTTTGGTCCAGTGGTTAAGGTGCTAGGCTAGAAACCAGGAGACTGTGAGTTCTAGTTCCTCCTTAGGCATGAAAGCTGGCTGGGTAACCTTGGGCAAATAGTAACCTTGGTCACTCTCTCTCAGCCCAAACCACCTCACAGGGTGGTTGTTGTGGGGCAAATAGGAAGAGGAAGGAGTATTAGGTATGTTCGCCACCTTGAGTTATTTATAAAAATAATAAAGGCAGGATAGTAAGTAAGTAAGTAAATAAATAAATAAAAGCAAATTCTAAAGAATAATAATTTCTTGTGGTACCATAACCCGCTTGATCATTTCATACCCCCAAAATGTTTTCACACTTCCATGTTTTGCGCGGGATTATACTCTACATGGGGATGCTCTTGAAGACCTCCTGGAAATTTCAACTTGTCCAGAATGAAATAGCATGGGCAATTGATGGACATGCACTGGTTGCCAGTTTGCTTCCAGGTACAATTCAAGGTGCTGGTTGCTACCTGTAAAGCCCTGCATGGCATAGGCTCTGGTTACTTGAGGTAAGAAGGTAACATAGGTTACCTGGTTACCTGTCTCCCATAGTATCTGTGTGGCCAATTAAATCTGACAAGTTTGGTGTGCTCCAGGTACCTTTGATTAAATAATGCCATCTATCAGGACCCTGGAAGTGTGCCTTCTCTGTCTTAGCATCTCCCCTGTGGAATGACGTTCCCCCTGAGATTCAAATGGCCCCTACTGTACTGGTATTTCAAAGGACCTTGAAGACTTGACTGTTCACCCAGGCCTTTGGCAAGGGTGATTGAAGTCCCTTTTCTTTGTTTTCATTGTTCCCATCTAGGTTTCTTATCTCTGCCATCAGGGCCTCAACTAGGGTCTGTGTCACCCAGGGCAAACATAGATTCCCCGCCCACTTTCGTGCCCCCCAGCACTCATTTTGGCACCCTCCAGTGCTCATTTTGGCACCCCACCAGCATGGGGCCCGGGGCACATGCCCTGCTTGTCCCCCCCCCCAGGTGTGGCCCTGTCTGCCGTCTCTGTTCTTTTGTTCTGTGTTGTCTTTAAATGTTTTTAACAATTTGTAAACTGCCCCAGAGTTGCTGGGAGTCAGGTGGCATATAAATTTAATTAATCTGTAATTCCACAAATATTGAGATATCCTTTTAATACTACTACTATTGCTTTAGAAATAACTATAGAAATGGATGTTGCATATTCGAGAAAATAGATTTTTAGCCAAGAGAGTTAAAAATGAGAACTCTATGTCCAGAAGTAACATACTTATAAATTTAGGGACTAGCAGCATGGAACTGCTAAGTATTGTCATTCTAAAGAGTATCAGGAACATGTGGCAGCAGCCTGTGTAGAAGATACATACAGCTTTGTCTAGCAATGGATACAATTTGGGGTACATAAAGTCCCAGGTTTATGCTAAATGTATTGTCAATATTCAGGGCCATCAATGATAATCACCTCTGTGCTTATTGTAGGAAGAATGCAGTTCTCTTTATCAGTCATTGAATGATCCTGATAATGAGATAAATTTGAGACTAGAGTGACAACCATACATGGTTCATTCTAGTTAGAACAGCCAACTCTAAAGCAAGCTTCACGCAACATACTAATTGTCATCTTTATCGTTTCTTCTCAGAGAAGAATATCTCAGTCTTTACACTGGAATACTGCTGATTTCAGTTTTCCCATGTAATTTGAAGGCAATTCATAAACAAGCTGAAGAGCAAATCTACCATACCATGTAAATCTACTGTGTCTGGTGATATTTTCCAAATGTTAGGAGATCTCTAATCTCTTGCAATGCAAGAACACCCAGATAAGGGTCTGCTTCATATTGCTCCTCTTGCATAATTATATCTCTTGCCTTGGATCTGTCCATTCCACTACAACAGAGAGCTCTGTTCTTTTGGGGCTTCAAACATTGTCAAGGCCTGTTCTTAACGTATTGCTCAAGTCATCTGCAAAGATCAAGGAAGATTCATTCAAACACTGAATGACTAAAATTTGTGCTTGGTAGGCTGGCATTTATTCAAAGCATGAGGCTCTATTCTTTTTAGCTATAGCAAACAGTATTAGACTATGACATGTCACATTACTTCTCTTATCAGAGTCAAATACATTTTTCTTTTTATTTATCAATGCAAAGTATGCCCAGAAACAAATTTCACTGAGTTCAGTGTGACTTATTTCCATATAAATGTGCATGAGATTGCAACCAATTCTTCCTGCTCTAGGATCTGAATTTCTTCTTCAAAGTTAACACACGCTTACTACTTCTGTTTTGCTATTATTAAAGCAGTTATCTGGGAGATCAAGTCTTTATTCCTATAAGGAAACAAAGAGACTACATTCTGCTTTTGAGTTCTCATTAGGGAAGACTTATTTTTCATGTTTCTGTGATTTGTTTACCGGAGCTCAGATTTGTTCTGTTTTAGAGCTCTTTTGGTTTTCCTTTCCCTCATGCATTTCTTAATTATGAGAGGTGTTACAGGGCAGACAGAAAGAAATCACACTGCATCCTTCCAAAAATCAAACACCACTTTTTCTTTGAAAAAGTGCTATGTCTTTGATTGATCTAGTTGCCAGTAGCCTTTAAAGTTTTTGGCTATACGACGTTTTCCCCCCTATACTGCAATGAACAACACACAGAATATCCACCTCATCTAGCATTTGAAGAGAAACAAAGGAATAAGCTCTTCTTGACTTGTAAGGTAACAAAATGGTGCCATGCGAGCTATAGACTAGCATAATAAGTACCCAGATAGGGTTATTCTAATGCCCCTGTTGCAGGGAAAATAGTGTTTATTAGAATTACAAATGCCAAGTCATAAATCCTGTAATACAGTGGTGAAAACTGCCAGTTTTAGTATCCGAAGCAACATGACTGAGCTTCCCCTGGTGTGAAGAAGGCTCTTGGTTTAATGCCAGAATCATCCAATGTGGCCTTCTGCTATATAAAATAAGGCACCATTTGTTTTCTATGCTATCTTGAAATTCCTGTGCATCTCTCTCTTTTGTTTTTGTTCTGGAAAGCCTGCATTTATTTTGTGTTCTGTTAGATCAGATGCCAGCTATAATTAATTCTTTTCTAACTATGAAAATGCATTTTCTCTTTTTTGATTTTTTTTAGGTCATTTGCTCAAATGAATTAAATGGTGGGGGTGGGGTGGGGGAACTACCTAGCTTTATGCACTGTTCTATCTCCATTCAAAATTCAAGTTTGTGCCTTCAAGTCAGATTTGACTTCTGGTGACTGCCACCTGCAGTTTTCTTGGTAGCATTTTTCAGAAGTGGCTTGCCATTGCCTTCTTCCTAGGGTTGAGAAAAACGATCATACCAGGATCACCCAGCTGGGCTTGTGACTAAGGTGGGACTAGAACTCATGGTCTCCTGAGTGTAGCCTGACACCTTAGCCACTACACTAAACCAGCTTGCTCCTCTCTCATAATTGATATTCATTCTTCTTCCTTATTTTTCCTGTACTGTTCCAACTGCCTGGCTTTGCAGTAACCCTCATCTTATACAAACTTGGCCCAGTTCTTTTAATCAGTCACATATTGGTTATACTCCCTTCTCAAATGCCAGATTTAGAGAGGTATAGTCGATGGAGGACCATATCCAGCGGCACTGTCTTTTCAACCCTTCACAACCTACTGACCACCATGGGGCAGCAGGTGGTAGGTAGAATCAACTCTTTGTCTATCACTTCGTATAAGAGATTGCACATCTGAGGTCACTTCCTTCTGTCTTTCTTCTCAAGCACACATTCACAGGGCAGGTGCTCCTCTTACTTTCCTTCTGGTAGAACATAGTTAGCCAGGTGCTAGGCTCTGTCTAGCCCTATCATGTATTTCCTATAAACAACTCTCCTTTCTAACACCTGCTTCATTCATCATTGCCCAGGTCAGATTCCTGCTTTCAGGAACTCACATTCAAACACTCAGAATGCTTCACTCCAACACAATAACTCTTGATTAAATGTTTACTGGATGCGCAAGTATAATCATATTTGTGTAGTCAAGAATATATGGAGAATCCCTCTTTCACTATCACATTCCCCAATGATGGGAGAATGGGTGTGATGGGACTACAACCAGATTTGGTTAAATGGACACTTTACTGAAGGCAAACAAAATCACTTCAGCATATTGCCAAATAATTACTAAAAGAAAGGCACTTTTCATGGAATATAATGTGTTCAGACACCAAGATCCCAGTTGGATCTAAAAAGCTAAAAATAGAGATTACATTTGGCAAATCCAAGATATATGATTAGGTATCAGTCCAATAAAGAAGACTTTCTATACTGTGGCAATATATAGAATTGCAATTAACATTTTTCCTAATTATCTATATATACTTCCATTATCTATCATTAAACATTACAGATCCATAGAACAATCTAATGGCAATGATCCTTCCTTCCTTCCTTCCTTCCTTCCTTCCTTCCTCCCTTCCTTCCTTCCTTCCTTCCTTCCTTCCCTGCAGAAAATATTGCAAATTTAAATTTAAAAAAAAAACTCTGTAGAACACAGATGATTCTTTGAAATATAAAAATGAAAAAATGAAAATGAAAAAAATACCTTGCTTAAAGGTGTTAGAGAAACTTTGAAGCTCTTGATGAATCATAGCAGGAACTCAGAAACAGGTTAACTGCTGTTTTACAAACCTTTCTGAAGCAAACCAATGCAGAGGGCATTTCTCTAAGTTTGTGCAAGGCAGCTGTGCTTTCCCTTCATGAGGTGGGTTGTATTACAAATCTCCTTGTCAAGCAAGGAGGTAAAGCAGTAATTCCCACCTGAGTATTCATCCTAACCAGTGCGATGCTGCCATCAACTTTCATTTGTACCTTCAATTAAGAATTATTCAGTGACGTATTTTTTCTGAGCAGCACTTTATAGCAAGCAGCAACATAAAAACGATGTTCAATTATATGACCCTTGGCTCCCAGCTAAGAAGGTGACTAAGCAGAATGCAAATGACTGCATGAATAAAGGAGGCTTTTTTACAGTGTTTCCCATTCTACAGTTTAACAGTTTCCCCTAAAGTGTCATTTTTCCTTGCTCATTTAAACTCCCACTCCTAATCAATGCATAAACTAAACACAAGAAATCAGCATATTCTGTTGTTGAAATGGCCCATCATAAAAATTGCTCTAGAGACCATAAGTTAAATTTTAGCTGACAGGACATGTTTAAGGTAAGAAGGGAAGAGCTTAAAACAATAGCATCTGTCAGCTAATAAATGCAACAGGGTCTCCAAACAAATTCTTTCCCACAAAGTGATTCTGATGGGGTTTTTTTTACAGATAGTTCTGCAGCCGGCTCAGCATTTTAGGACTCTGCATGGTTTGAAAATTATTTGGAAGAAATATCTGTACATCAATTCATACAGTGACCTTTGATCACAGGCCTTAACAGAAGTTTCCTGATTTTGTCAAAATGATGGAAGTAGTGTTGCTGTGCAAGCTCCTCCCATTTTGGGTATGCATCCAACTGGCATTCTGCTTTTGTCATTGTGCCACCTTTGCCTCCCACCCTCTCACCCTGGGGATGCTGCTGCTTTTGTTTTTCAAAGTTCTCTCTCTTTTTAAGGAAATTATTAACTCCACCCAGCCATTACTTTCTCATTCTACCCCTTCTTCTCAACCCATTCACTTTTGCAATTTGATCTGGATGGGGTTGCACTGCCCCAGACAGACCCAGTGCATAACTTGGGGGTCCTCCTGGACTCAGGGCTCCTGCTTGAAGAGCAGGTGGCAGCCGTGGCCAGGAGAGCCTTTGTGCAGCTACTTGCTGTGCACCAGTTACGCCCCTTCCTGGACCAGGAGGCCCTTCAAACAGTCACTCATGCCCTTGTTATCTCTCATATAGACTATTGCAATGCGCTCTACATGGGGCTACCCTTGAAAAGTATCCGGAAGCTCCAGTTGGTCCAGAATGCAGCTGCGCGAGCTGTTTTTGGTGCCCCCAGAAGGGCACATGTAACACCACTGCTGCGCAAGCTGCTTTGGGTACCAGTTTGCTTCCGGGTCCAATTCAAGGTGTGGGTTATTACCTTTAAAGCCCTACATGGCATGCGGCCAGGTTACCTGAGGGACCGCCTCTTCCCCGTTACATCAACCCGTCCCACCCAATCATGCAGAGAGGGCATGCTACGGACCCCGTCTGTAAGAGAATTTCATCTGGCGGGGTCCAGGAAGCGGGCCTTCTCCACAGTAGCTCCCGCCCTGTGGAACATGCTGCCCCCAGAGGTGAGATTGGCCCCATCACTCCTGGCCTTTCGGCAGAGTCTGAAGACCTGGTTCTGCCACCTCGCTTGGGGTGGAGAGGGGAATAGATCTACATGGGGATGGTTGCTATAGACCACTCCTCCCACACTTGGACTGTTTTAGATTCTTCACCACTTGGATTCTTTATTTTTACCTCTAGTTATATTATTTTTACTGTATTTTACTCTTTGTATTTATGGTGATGGTTTTAATTGATTGTTGTAAACTGCCCAGAGTCCTCCAATGGGAGGAGATGGGCGGGGATAAATTAGATAAATAAATAAAAATAAATAAATCTTCATTCATTCTCTCTGTTTGGTGGAAGTACCCCAGTGTGCTTTTTTCTACTGGCCACTCACTTTTGTATTCAGTCCACACTTGTTCAACACCCGTTCACCCTATTTTTTTTCTGCTGAGGTGCCCAATTCTCTCTTCCATATTGCAGAGTGGACAGAAACACATTCTTATACACAGCCATTTTTGCTTGCAACAAACATTCATTGCCTGAAATAGACCATATACTACTACATCTCTTCTACCAGTATTTGCATCTCTTAAAATTTCTCCATTTTCCCAGCTTTCCCACTCTTACCACACTGAGCAACAAGTCTTTAACTCCAAAAGCCCCACAAAATATGTCATAATTCAAGTGTATACATTTTATAATTTGTTTTAAAAACAAACATACAATAAGGTTTCTTTCTCACATACATACATTTCTTGTTGACCCACTGAAGAGCAAAAATCTGATTTGCATACCTCCTGCCCAGTATAAAGCCACACTGCACTTCCCAAATGTTGCGCTTTGTCCCCCTCATATAATTTAATTAGAGTTCTGCCAAGCACTTTCCAAGCACATTTAACAAACTAATTCATTTGTCATTTTTTCAATCACTCTTGTTACTCTTCATTTTGTATAAGGGAACAATAATGGCACTCTTTCAAATGTCAGCCACAGATAGTATCTTCCTAGACACATTAAAGGAGCTGCATGGCCACTCTAAAAGCAAAACATTTCACCAATTAAACTTCATACACTGATAGCCATACAATTTTTCAACATTCTCACAGCATTTATGATACCCTTTCCATTATTTTTTTCTAGAAACACAGCATTTGTTTCCATTCTGCTCTTAACATACCACAATTGTAGTGTATTGGGCTATTGTTTTTGCCTCATTAAGTATGTTTGTAATCTCATATGGCTGCTTGATTACCCTAGGCTGCCCATATAGATTGTAATTCTTGCAGACTCAGAGTCAGTTCTCATGGAAGCTAGCAAGCTATTACTGATTCTAGTGTCTTTTGTTGGGTTAGTAGAAAAGATGCAATTATAATTCCTGCACAACTCTTTGAAATGCTTTTTATTAGCATTCCCTCATTTCATTTTCATCCCAAATTATTTTTTGTCTTTTATTCTGAATTTTATTTTGAATTCCATTTATGTTGTTGGAGGCTGCCTGTTTAGCCCTTTTCAGAGCTTCCAGAGCAGATTTTTTTTTCATAAGATCACTTTGCTTTTTTTTTTCTCTGTGTCTCTTAATCTTAATTGTTCCTTGCTTTCTTTGAAAAATATTGTTTCAAAGAATGTAGAAAGCTATACACATTGTACAGTTTCTTTTTCCGTATCCATTTTTGCAGTAACTGTTATATACATTTTCTCATCTATAGACTATTTCATTCAGGCAAGCATGAATGCTGCTTTAGTTTTAAATGTTGAGTTTACTTGTATTTAAGCTGGCTTGTGACAGTCAGAATTATCTTTTATGAAGATGTGCAAAGAGTGAGGTTGTAGTTAGAAAGCACTTCAAGAAGGGAGAAATTGAAAAGGGTAGATATAAAAGGTTTTGTTGCAAAAGAATTCTTACTACTTTTTGAATCCACTGCTGCAATGTGCTTTACATGGGGCTCTCTCTGAAAACTACCTGGAAGCTGTAGTTGGTACAAAATGTAGCAATCTGCTTGCTGGTGGGTGACAGCCACCAGAGTCACCTAACAGCAGTTTTGTGGATGCTGCATCGGCCAATAATCTTCTGAGCACAATTCAAACTGGTAGTTTTAACCTATAAAGCCATTTATACATTGGCGTCAGGACTGCCAACTTCAGTTACAACGGATCCATCTAGTTCTTTAGAATCTGGATCCTAAGAGTACCTCCAAGCACAATCAGGGGAAGGTGGTGCTATAGCTGAATGTTTTTCTGAATAAGTGCCAGTAATATGGAACAGTTAACTCTAGAGACTGAATGGCACCCTCTGTGAAAGCAGAATTCTTCTACCAAGCTTTTACTGGCTGAGGTATATATAGGGGAGTCAGCACTCAATGCTGCTTTTGCTGGGGTGGTGGTGGGATTTATATTCAACTTCTGAGTCCTTGTAGAGTCACCAATACAGAAATGCGGTAAGTAAGTAAACACATAAACAAAAAGAAGAAATGAAAACCATATCTTCCTTCTATTATTAGAATTTAAAACATCTTTAGAAGGCAGAAATTTGGGTGCAGAACTCACCGAAACTACATTCTAGAAAAATGTGCATGGACTGGATTTATCAACTGAAATTTGGAATGCATGTGGGATTCATATTTGCAACTAACAGTAACGTGAGGGGTTTTTTTTTCAGAACCACCAAAAAACAAATGGCAAAAATCAACTATATGTTCTAAGATTCGCCTCATTAGTATTAAAATTGTGTGAATATCCTGTTACCAACCTCATTAAGTTTGTGGCTATGTATGGTTATGTTTATGTATGGGTAGGAAGATAGGTATACAGAGACATCCACATATACCCACATAGCATTCATGCATTTGAAAAGCTGTTTGTTTTCCATTCACTCCTCTTTTTTTTTTAGAAAGCTAAAAGGAAGAAGATTTGCTTTTCTCTCAGACTTCATTGTTATGACTTGCCTGGTTGCTTTTCATTTAAAGTTCCCAGTTATTTTTTGCTCACTTATTTTATTGTTCTAAATCTGAAGCTAGGGTTTTTCATTACACATGTGTAATGCCAGAAGGAAAATGTAATAAGAACACAAAGCAGCATGTGGCAACTCAAGGTTAAATTGTCCATAATGTTTCAGGATCCCAAGTACTCTTCCCATTATATTCTTTAAACCTGTGCTAAACCAGCATATATGTGAATGATCTTTGCAAGCCAATTTATCTTCTTTCCTTAGGGCCTTAGGTGCAGCTCCATTCCATGAATATGTTTCAGAATCAAGATTATAGATGCTTTCGCTTTCCAAAGAACCCATTCACAACTCAGTAAAATTTAAATTGTCAGAGATTTCAAAATACACGTCAGGATTCTCTTGAAATAGATTGCAAGTTTGTTGCTGAGGGACTTTCAGATTCTACTTGATTTACCTCCATTGATAAAGGAGTTGTAAAATTGATAGAGCGCCATCTCCACTACTCCCTGCTAATAATTAATAATAACAATGATGATGTAGTAAATGCCCAACTTTTTCAACTAATCATGTTTTTATTACAGTTTTAAATAATTGGGAAACCCTTTGAATTTTGTTGTTGATGTTGGCTTCCTGTTGATCTAAGAGAGCTTCCAGGCTGGGTCTTTATTCTGCAACCACCACACACGGAATTCATGGGGGTTCATGCGCTGTCATATTCAGTTTGAAACTTTCTTTGTTCTCCCATTACCTTTCCCAGCCATTGTCTTACTAAAGAATATATGTTACGCTAAAGAAAAATGAAAAACCTGCCCAATGTATTCTGACGGGCAATTTAAGGAGCCTTACCCAAGTCATTCGTAATCTTTGGAGACCTGTGTTGATGACACTTTTAGAGCCCTATACTGGATTTTGCAACACATAAGAGGAAACATTGTTAATGTTCCACAAAGGATAGGATACACAGGGATATTCTTCACTTAACAAAGCAATTTGGTGTTGCAGGTTGTAGCCGTTTATTATCTACAGTGGTTGGTTCCCGACACCAGAGAGAGAACTAGAGGTCAATTAGCACAGAATGAAGATACCCAGCAAAGACAACCCATCCCCATATGAGATTTGTGCAGTACTGTAGATCTTTAGCTAAATCTTATGAAACAGGAAGCTGTTTAGTAGATTTATAAAAGTTCACTATAATGGATGGAAATCTCCAGCGTATAAATATTTTGGCAAGAGCTGGTTTAGATTCTTTTAACTATCGAGCTGAACTATGAGCTGAACTAAATATTCTAGCTTAATTGACTTGTGTACCAGGCTGACACTCCCGGTAACAGCTACTGCCAAGCATTAATATTCCCTATCATTTTTCCAGTAATGGATCTAGGCTGAACAGAACAAATAATTATGAATAATTTATTAAAAAATTCCTGGTTAGAATAAACAGATTAAGCTCTCTTGTATTTGGCTATTCTCAATTATTATCTTGAGAATTTTAGCAAATGATTGTAAATATGAGAAGTGGGGAGACAATTAAATGAAATATGCGATGAACAGAGGATCAGATCCTCAATGTACTTCCCAGGGAACTCACTAGGGTTCACTTCTGAGAAGACATATTAGTGAACATTTTAAACTAATTCAACTAGGAAGTAAGCCTGGTTAGTCATGGATCTCATCACTGATTTATCAAAACAGCTACTAATTACTAAGAAGGAAAGAACAAATTTAATAGTGAGGTTAGAGTGCCTGAGATGCTCTTTCTCCTTCCATGCATATGGCATTCACAGTTGAAGGAAAAAGTAGTTGTAAGCAGACTAAATAAAGTTAATATTTATAAATATATAGATGAGTGCTGACAGTCTCTTAATTAAAAAAACATTAACCTTGTCAAGCTGGTCACACTCCAGCCTGTATAATTATGCACTGCCTACCTTGAAATTCCCCAGTAGTTTAATTAGAGAAGTTATTAACATATTTTACAAGAAATTTGAAAGAGTGGCAAGTATAATTAAAGCCTAATTATCTTTAATATTGAGTATTAAGGCTATAGTATATTTTCAAGTGTATATGAGAAATTTGAAAAGAGATTTTTTTAAAGTATGTTATTGCAGAACATCATTTTTATTTTGTCTAACTAGAGAATGAACATTATTTAAGTCCCATTAAGTTTCTAAATACTGGACTCAGTGAATCAAGAATCATGAGTAAAATTCAGATTATTCTGTCTAGAAATTGTCAGTTCGAAAGACTGTACTTGCTAAAGAACAAAAAAAGGGGGTGGGGGAGAAAGGGGCTTATACTTAGACAAAACATTAAGAAAACGCATGAGACACCTGGTCATTTTCCCCTACCATGCTGAAATATATTGTAATTGTATTCCTGGGTTTCAGTATTGTCATCTATTGTATGAGCAGGCACACTTTCTGTGGATGGCAACCACATTTCCTGATTCTAGAGGGGGTAAGGCTATGAGGCATGGATGGGACCACATCATGCAGGTGAAGGGCACTAGAATTCCCTCTTTTTCTGCATGATCAGGATAAAGGTTCTTTCTTCTTAAAATGGCATTAAGGGTATTTTATTCCTGCACTATTTTTTCGCTATCACTTCCACCTCAAAATGGCAGAAAACTCAAACTCAGAGATTCGTCCAACCACCCTCCAACCCTGATCTATAAAGATCTCTGTGCCCTCTTTTATTCTGTTTTCTGGTGGCACAATTCCTTTTCATCTGACAAGTTGCGAATGGCCATAATTCTCATATTAAACATCATGGCCTATTTTAAAAGGTGGCTTTCCAAACCCACTTTAGTCTATTTTTAAAAGCAATTCTCACCATGAGGAGGTGGGTGGGCTGTAGCAGTGTGACTTCAAATTGTTTTATGTTTATACTTCTTATAATCAGGTTCTCATTTGTACAGTACAAGGATTGAATGAAAAGTACTACCTTCGGTAATTTGCCAACAGGTGCCAGTATTGGTAGAAGCTCTAATATATTCTTTAGCGTCTTTGACAGGAAGTAGCATGAGAAAAGGTTATGTCCCTATTGTTCATGGAACAGAAGTTTGCACTGAGTGTTCATCTGTGTGCTTTAAGCAATGTGCTGTGATTGGTTTTTTGATAGTCAAAGAAGTCCCTGCAGTTGAAATTCACTGCAGAATGCAGTTTGTTTAAGGTCATGGCTGTGTTGACGTGAGTGCTGTGCATCACTGGGTAAAAAAAAGTGTAACGACCTAAAGAATTTAAAGCTGATTTATGTGACCAAGAATAAAGTGGACGACCTGTGACAGGAGCCAATGGGTTTCACAGGAGAAAAACTGATGAACTGATTAAGAACAATCAGCAGATCACTCCAAGGAAAATGCTATCAAGCTTGGCACTTCACAGGAACGTGTGGGTCACATTATTGTTGTTCTTCAGTAATGGAAGTTTTGTGCAAGATGCCTCAGACTAAGAGGGGGATAGGACTGCCAAGACTTGACTGAAGAGACAAAGTTCTTTTGTGATGGCTTCCTGAAGCTTGTCCATTGTTGGCAGAAGTGTGTAGAAAATGGTGTTGATTATGTGGAGAAGTAAATATAGTAACAAAATATCTCAGATATTATTTCCTCAATACCCCTATTTAAACTAAAATTGTGGAGGTGGAGGCAATATTTTTCATTCACTATTGAAAAATGTGCTTGTACTTTCTATTTTGAACATGCTTGAAAGTTTTCATTGTTTTCTGAACATTATGGAAAAGGGGACTCTGCAGGAAGAGGAATACTAAAATGGGCAGAAACTGTTTTTTTTTAAAAGTAAACATAAAATAAAATGGAAAATTTCCAGTGCAGAAAAGAGCATTGAGTTCCCCCGGCACTCAGAAACAAACACAAGTGAGAGAGAGAATACAGAAATATAAGAAGAGGGGCCTGAAAGAGAAACGAAAGCAAACATCCTGCATTCTTTCACTACTGAAATCTCTTCGCAGTCTCCCTATTTTGAATTAATATGGAGAAATAAACCAAGTTCCACTACAACACTTCCTTTACTGAATTTGAATTTACCCATATAAGAAATGACAGATAATACTACATTTGCTAGGACTAGAATGTCAAACTTCTGCAGTGGATGTATGGTTGTGCAATATAATCTTAGCACTCCTTAAGAGAGGAGTTTGTATCCCATCATGCTTACAGATGCTCTTGTTTGGCAACCTGTTCACTTAATTTATTCACTGTTAATATAACTTTGAAAGGGAAAAAGCAACTCATGCAAACACATCTGCATTACAAAACTTGATGTTATATTTTAGGTTACAAAGTCCATTATATTGGAAGACTGCAACCTCTGTTCAACCTGCACCTAGAAAATTTAGGTGGTGTCTTGAATCTGGATTTATACACATTCATTTTTTTCTCATTCTTCATTACCTAATGTTGCAATCTAATGCACATTTGGTCAAGTGTGTCACTGTATTCAAGGCTTGCTAACAAATCTGGATTGAAGAGCGATCACATTATGATATGTTTGTTTGTCCAGTTTGAACAACTACACCTTCCTGACATGACATACTCGGGGGGGGGGGGCATCTTCTGTACTTTGCTCTGCCCCCTTTATAAATGTGCGAAACCTCCTAACACATGTACTGTACAAAAAGGGTGGGACTGGTGTTACAACGATGTTGCACTGCTTTTATTGTTCAGTTCCCCTCTCCACCATCACGGCCACTCCTGCAGGAGCCACTGGACAAAATGTATAGCAGGGTTATTGAACTAAAAAGGGAAGAGTGAGAATAACATATACTGTGCTATTTTCTCCCGGCTTTCTAACCGCAAGTGACAGAATTCTCATAGAGTTATGACAACAATAAATTGCTTTGATAGGGTTACCAGTTCTAACAGAATAGGTCTAATGGAATAGAAATTGGGACATAGAGCATGCAGCAAAATACCACATTTTTTTTATTTTGTTACATCAGCACATTCAACACAATATTGCATTACTGCTGTTCTAGAGAATTACCACTTAATTATCTTATTTCAGGTAGATTAATTCAGATTTGGTTTGATTGACGCTATTCATTTTTTGTCAGCCAAATGGCAACTCATGGATATGAATTGTAGTTAGATGGATAGTCATGGATATGTAATTGCAGGTGGAGTTTATTTCAGGAGGTTGCAGAATGAAATTTCTTACCTGTCTTCAATCTATTGCCAAATCATCATCTTAACACACATTTGAGAATCTCAGTACTAGCATATAGTTCACTTTCATGAAGTGATAATCCAAATCTGTTCTTAACTTTTAAAACTACACAAAGGGCTACTGACAGCATCAATTAATTCTTCCTAAAAATAAAAAAAATACAGATTGAAATATAAACAGCACTGTTTTTCAACTTCTGAAAAACTTCATGTACCCTTCTTAATCATCCTTACAAAAAAATTGAAAATCTGTCTGTATTTTAAATAAGAGGCTGAGAGATACAGGATTTTTTAAGAATATCTGGGAAGATTATAGCTGTGCTGATATTTTAAAGCCAGGAGAGACTTCAAGTTCATGATTTACATCAGCTTTTCAAATACAAGTGGCTGGTACAAGCCCACTGTTTTATTAAAGTACAATATTTGGAATATAGTTTTATAGTCTTTAACAGCAATCTTATCCAATTTTTAAAATAATTTCCCCATGAATATATTAAAACACATGAATCAGATCATTCTTTAAAAATTTACACATACTGTACTATGAGCTAGTGGAAGCCTTATATTCACATTCAGTGACCTAAGAAGATGATTAACTCCCAAGGCAATTTAAAATGGCAACTGAGAATACATAAAATATTTTTAAAAGTTAGGGAATACTTGCAGTGCCAAAGAGGTTCTGTACTTCCTTCTGTGTAACAAGCAACACATTGTGTCCGTGCACATGTGTGTTTCTACTTTCCCTCATATTGTATCTATATATATTAGGGCATATCTGTGCAGTGGGAAACACCAGGCAAGCTGCACATGCTCACTCTGGATCATAGGAGCAAGGAGGAGGAAAGACCAGCCTAATATGCAGCAGTTGGCAGCATTCTGAGACACTGCCCAACACCATTCCCCTAAGTAATTATTAATTATGGGAATTACTTAAGGTATTAAGTAATTTCTTTCTCTACAGGCCCTTCCCATTTTGTACATATTTTGCTGGCTTCTTCCAAACTATCAAATTTGCTCCATTCTGTTTTCAGAGAGCCATCCTATTGACCAACTGACAAAGAAACAGAGTTCTGAGCCTCTTTATGTAATTCGTTTCCAACATTCTGTGGAGCTTGAAACAATAAAAAAAGGAAGAAAAGGAGGAAGGGAAAAACCCTAAACTATCTACCACCCAGATGAAAACACATTTAAGATACAATGTTTCAACTAAGCCTTTACAGTTCTCTAAGCAAAGTGTGCTGGCATCAGATGGTTTTAGCCAAGAAAATGTTAGAAAAAAAATTATGTAAAGGAACTGGATATTACACCCGGGAAAAGAAACCCTCTTGGCAGCATAGCACTCAATGGGCAAAAGGTATTAATGGCACAGAATGTGCCTGAATAGCTCTGTCACTCTCTGCGGCATCCTTCACAAAGAGGAGAGAGTTAAGAATGCTGTCCCACCATGATCAAGAGATTCCAAGATTAAAGTTACTCTTAAATGAGAGCAGCAGCTTTAATGAATGTTATCTTACCCATCATCAGTCTGCAAGGGAGGATCTGGCATTATTTTATGATGGGGAATATTCTGGAGCAAGGCTTACCTCCTATGTAGCTGTTAGATGAGTCCCAATGTCCCATACATTCTGGTTGGATTTACAGGTTAAGCATACCAAGTGTATGTGATATGTGACCCCAAACCATGCTTTTAGCTTATAACAACTATTTACATAATTTCCCATCTAAAACATGCAGATTCTGTGATGTCCATTCATTGTTGACACCAGAGGTGTTAATCATCTGCTCCCAATCACCCATTTCTCCTTTCCAATGATGGCATGTAGGTTGACTTCCATGTGACACAACCAAGATTATTAATATTAAGATTAAAGATTATTCAGTGATTCTTGTGTAACAATATAGTCTTGTGAATTCACTCACACTATAACTCGAGAGTCCGTCAGACCACAAGATAACTCTTCAACATCAGAAAGGAACAGGACCAAATGTGGTATGAGTAGAGTAGCTTAAAAGAAGATTGAATTTTTTTCTTCTTTTTTAGAAAAATGGCCTTAATGTATTTTCTTCCTTTTCTCTTATATCAAAATATAAGAGAAGCTTCCTTGCATGGTTGCTGGCATCATGCCATGCCATGAATGCCATGTCTCTACTGCAATAATCACCATGGAAATGTGTGTGCATCCTTTGTCTTGCAATTGAGTGCTTTTCCCTCAGATCTTTTTTTAAGAAATGTCTTTCCTATAGCTGTACGTGACAGTACGACTGATTCAGGATGAATCCTCTACAGGACTAACAAACTGACAGCAATAAAAAGATTGGATAAACTATCTTTAAGAATCATGTTTTTAAAAAATTAAACCTATCTTTTCTGGCAGTAGAACCAAGTATTATTTTTCCTCCTGGTATTTAAAAACAAGATTATCCATTGAAATTTCTTATGAGGAATGCATAAGTAAACATGTGACACAAATGTGGGAATGACTTGTTTGACTGTAACCATGGGAAATTAGAAATGCTGCTCAGTCCATCACGGCTTCCCACATTCCTCAGCAGCCAGCAGCTGGCCAGAGGCTGCTTGCCACCTCAGTTCCTGTCTCCTTGTGTGTATGGTGTTTCATAAAAATGGATCAGTGGCTGAAATCTGGTTCATTGAAGCAGGCAAGTGATGATACAAGTAGCAACATGAGTACTTAAATGCACAGGATTGACTGGGGGTGGCTACAACACTAGATGAAAGTCAAGATGGGAGCTGCAATGGTGCAATGCACACTCGCGCACACACACTCACACACACAGATGGAGCTTCAATCACAAACTTTGGCCTCCCTCTTGATTTTTTTGACCATACTCTGGGTATACCCATGAAGCTGACAATAATGAACCAACCTCAAGTGCAGTTACTGACTGAGTATGCATTTGCTGTGTTGAGGAGAACTGTCATCTTGCAGAAGTAGGCTGACCATATGTCCCATTTTGAATGGGACAGTCCCGTTTTTTTAACATTTCTAGACCACCCCGTCGTTTTAATATAAATGTCCATTTTGTTCCGTTTTCTTAAAAACCTTACTTAAAAATTTGAAAGTTCCCGTGAACCTGTCAGAATGCAGTCTGACTTTGAGTGGGAGGACGGGGAGCTCAGCTGAAATGGTGGGGAAAAAAGCTGCAGAGCTCAACCCGGCGGGAAACCTAAAAAGAAAAAAAACAGATCAGCTGATAGGTGGTGATCAAAGGGTGAGCCGATTGGCTCCTGCCTTGAAACAGTGGGAAGAAAAGAACGTCAAAGCCAGAGAAAAAATGGCTTGTCGGGGACAACTGTTCACTAGACTCTCCAGCCCAGCCTTGCGTCTCGCAAATGAAGGAATCCAAAGATTCCCAGCCCAAGAAAACTGGAGAAGTTCCTGCTTGCCAATCCAGCCCGTCACCCAGCCCTGCCCTGTTTTGCCATCCCAATGTCCCGTTTTTAACCCCGTCCCGTTTTGCCATCCCAATGTCCCATTTTTGTCTCAAGGAAATATGGTCAGCCTATGCAGAAGCAACCTAAAAGAAAAAATGTGAACAGGAAATACAATGACTAACATCTAAAATGGGATTTCATTGGGCTGGAGACCCACTTGCCTCTTTCCCCTTAGTACTCAGAGCATTCTAATGAAGAACAGTACTGACCAGCAAGTTTGGGCTTCAGAATTATTGTCATCATGATATGAGGTACATAAAATAATTCAAGTGGTAAATAAATGCTTTATTTCAGATTAAATGCTTAGGTATAAAATTTAGGTTTTAAAAGACATTTAAAAATAGAGGGGATAGGTTGGGTGTTACTTTGACTCATATGAATTATATGTTGTTTCTAAATAATTGTATCAAGGTATGAAATGGAGTTAAAGTAAGATAAGATGGGGAAAATTCCAATTATCATTGTTGGGAAGAATTTTGGTGAATAAGATTAGTTTTATCTAGAATGTTGTTTCTGTTTCAGACAATATCTTTCCTGACAACTGATGTACCATTTAAACAATGCCAGAAAGCTATTTCAAAATTTGTGTGGCAAGATAAAAAACCAATAGTGGGCATAGTATATATATGGAACTGTGGGAGAACATGTGGATGAAAGGATTAAAATTTATATTATGCTATAATCTTAAAGAAATTTTTTATAAAACGATGTATTGTTGGTATTTGTCCCCAGATAAATTGTCAAAAATGTATAAAGGGATCTCAAATGTATGTTGGAAATGTACACAACAAGAGGGGACTTTTTATCATCTTTGGTGGACTTGTAAGAACGTTAAAACGTTTTGGGATCAAATATGCATTTTAATCCAGAAGATTTTAAAGACTAATATACAAGTGAAACCAGAGACTTTTCTTTTGGGATTGATGGATAAACAATTAGAAAGAGCTCATGGTACTTTATTTCTATATCTGATAACAGTTTATCCAATCTTTTTATTGCTGTCACTTCATTAGTCCTGTAGAGGATTCATCCTGAATCAGTCGTACTGTCACGTACAGCTATAGAAAAGACATTTCTTAAAAAAAGGACTGAGGGAAAAGCAATTGCAAGAGAAAGGATGCACACACATTTCCATGGTGATTATTGCAGTAGAGACATGGCATATTATATAGATTTCCAGTGGATCTTTCTGTTCTGCAGATTGAGTCACATAAATGTATCGCCAGGTTCTAATGTAGCTTGGAAATCACCACTTTCCTCTAAACTTTGAACTTTAGAAAGCTTCTTTCCATTTTAGACATGAAATAAAATTGTGCAAGCATTTTGAAGTATAGGTCACTCTCAGAGATAAAGCTGGAAATACAACCAGGCACTAAAGGCCCAAAGATAAGCCTAAAGCATGTGGTTTACATGAATTCTTAGTCCTTCCTTTCCATAAGACATTCGGAATTTGAGAGTACTTCACTGCTCTGAAGAAGCTCCTGTCATGGTCCCTGTTCCAATGTTCCTGGAAAACATCGTAACGGGTTCCCATGGTGCTGACACGAGTTGCTGTACGGGAGGGGGCTGCTCCTGTTCCTTGTACCAGGCTGCGATGCGAGGAGTAAAGAATGAGGAATGCATGTTTGGGTTATCTTGCCTTGTCGAGGACGTTTCCCGCAGAACCGTTAGGGGCACCTTCAGGGCATGGAATTGTGTTGACTTTGGGGGGAGGGACTGGAAGCCATTTGGGGTTTTATTGGGAGACATCCTGCGCTTTTACTGTTCTCAGCTTTGCTTGTGATCCTGCATACTAATTAGATATCCATGAAAGCCTTGTGTGAGTCTGATAGTGATTTTGAATAGGCAATCATTACACCGCAAGCTACAGTTTCCATAGCATATTGCATGGGACCGAAAATTCCTGGTTCTACTAGTGGTTCTACTAGCCTGGTACCAAAGACCTGATTGAGAGATACCCTTTCTCCTACCATGGGCTCCTGCTACCAGAGGGTCCTGGGAAGATGTATAAGAGTCGTTACTTCAGCAAACCCTAGGAATAGCTCTTGTGCTCCATTTGGTCTTCCCTGGGGAATGTCCTGTATAAGCAATTTATGTAGCTTCCATTACTGTTATAACAGGTTGGCAACATTTCTTCCTCCCACATGTCAAACAAGAAGGGCCCAGCCACTGGAGCTGATGAACCATTTTATGTCCATTTTGACCAAAGGAAAATATTTTGTACGAATTCAAATAGAAAGTTCACTCTTCTCAAATGGCAGTCACCTTAATGTCAAAATTGTTATCTGATCAAAAATTCAGTGTTAAAAAGATGGCCTTCAGCATCCCATCATACACTGTATTAATGTTTGCCAAGCAAAAACAAAACCACAGAAATTTACCCAAGAACTCAAATATCACATTCACAATATAGCATATAAAGTAGATGGATATATTTTTTAAAATCCAAAGAACATCTGAGTGGCATAATTTATTTTCAGACTGAACTATGAATGTTACAGTTAGAAAAGGCCTTCTTACATATTATAACATATTTGTACTACAAATGTTTGCCTCTGTCCATAAGATAGTGTCCAAATAATATCTTGTCCTTAATCTGTGAGCAATGTTGATTCCACATCAACTTTAGGAATTGAAAAGGACATTAAGAACAGAGCAGGAAACACAATTTGCATATATTATGAAAAACTGCTAACTTAATCTTCCCCAACCAGGCACCTTACAGAAGAGTTAGCTTCAGAATTCTTTAGTCAGCACAGCCAATGGCCATTCTGGGAGTTGCAACCACAAATGAACTGAAGGGCACCAGGTTGGAGAAGTTTGCCTTAATGGAAGTGAAAAACAATGACTATTTAAAGTACAACATGCTTCCATTTCATTCCTGTTACAAAGGTCTCATTCTAATCCTGCTCAGACTTTCTGCCAGTTCCTAAAGTTTCCAACCCTCTTTTCCATCCTGCTGACATATACACCAATCCAGAGCCCTTGAGGAGTAACAGTCCTTAAGCAACTGCTTTCCCATAACCTTATTTACAAGGAACAATGTAAGTGGAGCAGGATGCATAATTGTTTCCTGCTGTTAATGTGGATGCCAAGGGAAAAATATGGCATAAACAGAACATTCAAAAGTCATGCCGAAGACCACATTAGATTTCTTATTTTATTTTATTTTATTTTACTTTACTTTATTTTATTTTATTTTATTGTTTATAATTTTTCTTCTAAACTAAGATTCCTCCTTCAGGTTGTTGCCAGCTCAGGAAAAAGTCACATACATTATATTGTTATTTTTGCAACAGTATTTAAATAGCCCCATGGTGTCATGTTTTGCACAGAAAGGAGATTGTGCTGATTAGGAAAATATTACATTTGAATCCTACAGGCTAGCTTATTCTGCCAGGGACACATTATTTACTCTTTGGCCAAAATTTCATTGAGAATTTATGTGCTCAAATCCACTGATTTCAGTAGATTTAGTTCTATGGTGGATTGTGGCCTTTCAATGGTTAGCATGGTCCATCTGGAGTTTATAAAGTCCTGGAAAAATGAAAATATAAAGTGTTCAACCATATCTTGCTATATAAATAGAACTACTATCTTAATGCATGTGAAACAACCATAATGTTTAGAAATGAATGAGCCAAATGAACCAAGGCAAACTAAATGCTGGAAATTCAGGACCACTGAAAAGGAGTACCTCCCTCCCTTCCATCTCTCTCTCTACACTGTATGCAGATAAGCCATCAAATTCACTGCCATCAGATGTTGGCAATGACTACCAATTTAGATGGGTGTTTAAAAGGACGGAATATATTTATATAGGATAAGAACTTCAATGGCTGCTGGTATTGATGGTTGTATAATACCTACTGAATTACAGGCAGCATGCTTTAAAGTGAGTTGCTAAGGATGGCCTGGAAGAAGTTATCACTCTCATTTCGTGGTTGTGAAGTTCTGGGTTGATCTTTTAGGTTCTAGGTTCTCATTTCATGTTTGTGAAGATCTGGTTGATCTTTATGTGCTTCATTAGATAGGCCTCCTACTGGAGCCCTTCAACATCTCTTCTAATGTTGATGTTATTTGAAAACATTATCTGGATATATTACCAGTACAGCTGGAACACAGAATTGCAACATCACATCACTACTACAACTACTATTACTACTAGTAGTTGTAAATTAAAAGGAAATAGTATTGAAGTACCAAGTGACATCTAAAGTATTCAACAGCCCATGGTAGTGGCAAATCCCTCTGAAGGATAGGAATTATGCAAGTCACCCACACTTACTAAGCTACCTTCATTCCTATGTCTCTCAGATTATCCACCCATATCTTCAGATGGTATTAGAACCTTCAAGCACTAGGATACTCCTTTGCCAATTCTCCCTCCTCCTTGCCTCAATAAAAGGTTGGGGCTCCAGCTAAGAAAGCATCTCTGTCCAGAACACTTGAAGAGTTTATGGGACTCTTGTCCCCAGTAGGTCTACTGCCTGGAGCTCAAAGTTACTGGACTGCCTGAGCTCCTGCCCAGAATCCATTGTCTCAAGGAGGTCAGCAATTTTCTAGATTCACCTCTAAAATGTTGTGAATGATGCACCAATTCCTGCAGCTTAGTGTTTTGTTTGGGATAGATCTCTATGTTCCACCTTCTACACTTTGTGTTTATGTGTACATGAAGAACATTATTATTATCGTTAGAATATGAGAGAGCCAGCACTTTCCTTGGAAAGCCCTGTGTACAGAATTGGGTTGGTACAATAAATAATCTCTTCTAAGTTAATTGCACAATTTATTATTTATTTTTCGAAGCACTGAACATCAATCAAAACAATGCTTGAAGAAGTGCTTAAGGCCTTATAAATCATTTTTTTAAAAAATAGGAACAGTAACAATAATAATACTAACCATTAAAATTATGATGGATAAGAACATTTAAGTTGATGCCCTCCCTGAAACAATAATCCTGGTTATTTTTCTTCTATTGAAGAATAATATTTTTCTTCTTTATTTTTGTTAGTCTACTGCAAATCACTTCTCTAGTTACTAATTGAACAGATGGGGGAAAAAACAATGGCAACATTCACAATTCCACATTTTTAAAACACTATGAGTATCATTTGCCATTTCATAATGTATAAGCCACCCCAATTAAAATACAGGATAAGTTATTACAGTTGGATAGTATTGTCATTAAGATTATCTATGTAGATGCATGCTTTTTACATCCATTTATTTGCTCTGAGTATTTTTCAACTGAAAGTAATAGATAGATAGTTAATTAAACTATCACTCCCTATTCCATGGTAAAATTCCCTATAATATATGCAAAGCATTCAGCCTTTATTCCATACAATGCACTCTTCTCTTGATATATGTAAATTATTGTTTCTATCTGGTTTTTTGCCGTAATGAGCTGTTTTAAAATTTGCTTTTGTTTATGAAGTGCGCATACAAATTTAGTACCTTGCCAAAATAGGGAATCTATGAGCTGAATTGTTCCTCTTTCTCAGACCCAGCCAAATATATCCAACTGCTCTTGAATAGATTTTCCTGCAAGCTTCTACAGTGTTGTAAGCTCCACAGCAAGGAATTCCTTGCAAATATTATAGGACAATTTCAGAATAAATAATGACTATAAGAAAACCAGAAATTAAAACTATCTTCCTTCCATGACCAGTGAGCAAAACTGACATTGGAGCACTTACAGGAAGCTCTTCATAGAGAATGATGTTTCTAATTATCCTTCAACTTCAATTTGCAAAATGGAGGCCATATTGTTTACTCTAGTTTTACATGCTGTATATGAAAAGTGTGTAGTATCTGCAAAGAGAATCATTCTAATTACTTCTTAAAAGAACTATTACTAAATTATAGTTCCTTGTGCATAAACTTATTAGAAAGGACCTTTGTAGATAATGTAGGACTTTGTTAAGTATTGTGTGGAAATATATCACATGTCCAACTGATATGGGAGAGCAATGAGTTTTGAATCAATATGGTTTTTTCAGTTCAAATGTTCAAATCAACATACAAAACACCAAAAAAAAACCCATAGACATTTATTATATTTGCAATTTCATATGAATGTGTAAATTGAATCAATTCAATTTGAAAATCAAATTCACTTCAGACAAAATTCTATTGTATACATATGCAGAAAATTTGTTGGTTATCTTAACTGAATCAGGTCTTTTGATCAGATTTCAATTCTATTGGACACATCAGTTTGATATATCAGATCATTGAGACTCCATTGCAATGACATAATAGATTTTCTACTGATAGACCAACAGATGAACAGAGTTTGAGCCCTTTTTCATAATTTATTTTGAACTTTCTCTTGTGTTGGGAATAATAAAAAGAGCTGATTTGTAGTCTTTTGAGAACCTGAGATATGAGGCAAAATGTATAGGTACATTTTGTATGAGCAATAACTGACATTCAAACTGTTTGTAGAAGTTTTAATTCTAACCCAACCGTGTTGAATAGAAGTTATGGAGGTCAGGATTCTGTCTGTCCATCAGCAGGACAACTCTTGATTGAGACAAAATGTGATAAGGTGGGAGAAACTGGCAAAAGAAAAATTAAGTTCAAAACTAGACAGGATTAGGCATGACGTTGCAGAGAAAAAAGGTAATCCCTCAATGCATTTCTTAAAGAAAATCTTGGTGCTGTTTTCTCAAGTCTTGTAAAAAAAATTCTAGTATTAAGATACTATACTGTTGTATGTTACCTAGGGAAGAGAACCTGGAGAAGGCCATAATATATTTCAAGAGGCATTATTTTATGTTTTATATTTATATTCTGCCTTTTTGTTCAATAGAATGCTGAAGGCAGCTAGCAACTCCTCGATTTGCTTAGAATCAGAGATTTGAGCCTCTTGGGGCCATTGTGTCCAACCACCCTAACCCCACTCCCCATTCAGAGCAGGAATCTAAATCAAAGGCTCCAAGTTGATCCAAGACAAATGGCTTCCCAGCCTCCAATTGAACACAACAAAAGAGGTAGAGCCTACCCCTTTGGGGTAATTTGTTTTCTTAATCTGTTAAGAAATTTTTCCTACCATTTATTTGAAAACTGCCTTCCTGTAACCTAACCCATCATTCCATACCCTGCGCCTAGGAATGAAAAGGAACAAGTCTTGAACTTCTTCTATGTGATTTCCTTTCAGATATTTAAAGGGTTCTATTACACACACACCAGTCATAGTATTTCAAGGCTAAACATATAAAGTTCCTTTAATATCTCTTCACAGAGTTTTGTTTCTAGCCCATTTATCACATTCAGTGCCCTTCTCCAAGCTTACTCCAGTTTCTCTGATTTCTTCACAAAGTTTGATGCCCAGAATTGGACGCAGTACTTGAAGCAGGTACTAACAAAGAAGTATAAACTTGAACAATTGCCTCCTGTGATCTAGAAAGTATACTGTTGTTGCAGCCTAAAATTGTATTTGTTCTTTTTGCAGCAATGCCACACTGCTGCCTCATATTCAGTTTGCAATGAATTACTGTTCAAAGACCTTTCTCACCACAAGTACTATTACCAAACCCTACCTCACATCTTGCTATGTTGCCTCATAATGGGGGTGGGGGTAGTGTTCATCTTTTGAGGAAAGTTGCAAGCCAAGAAGAAAAAGACTAAGGTAGAGTAGGGTAGAAAGGGGGAGCAAGGGGTTAAGTGCATATTAGGAAAGTTGTGTACAATATCGCATTTATTGGAGAAAGTGATAAATTTCTTCTCTTAAATTTTCAGGATATTGACACAGACTAGATTTACACTGATCTACATATCTGTACTTGGAATATAATTAGAAACAGCCACACCATCTCAACACAGAAGAAGAGGGAGTAGGAAATTGTCATTGTTTGAACATTGGCAGTTGTCCAGACATGAAACCAACTGTAACCGGGCTTTTCCAATTCTGTGTTCTCCAGTCCAAGAATAGATTTTTATCAAGTGGCTGCTATAGCACAGCTCTCATCCAGCCTCAAGATTATAGCCAAATTAATTCACTAAAAGGATCATAGAGAGACATTCTCAAATATTGATAGTTAAATAGCAGTGCAGTCTGAATACAAATGTTAGCCAATTAAGTCTTACATTTCCAAAGTTTTCTCCTGAAAATAGTCTGTTTTATGCCCTGTTTCTGGATTATTACATGCTAATTTAATTGTGTC
This sequence comes from Candoia aspera, assembly GCF_035149785.1. NCBI lineage: Eukaryota > Metazoa > Chordata > Lepidosauria > Squamata > Candoiidae > Candoia > Candoia aspera. Next base: position 208,008,731 of record NC_086154.1, on the reverse strand, counting down.
TTATTAATCCTCCATTTAATTAATGTCTTAGAGATCTTGTTGAATAATTATTAACCCCTAAAATGTGAAAATGAATTGCAGAATATGGAACACTGGTCTCTGACAAATGATTAGTTTGAAAGGAAAAGGAGAAAAATGTGCTTTCCATGGTTTGATATATCTAAACTCCAAATAGAATTTCAGTATTATACTTCTGATCCATTTTTACTCCTAATTTTGGTTTGAACATTCTTCAGCTTTGAACTTATATCCTTCAAGGTCACACAATTAATACCTCCCAAGTATGGAGGTTGTTGGTGTATATGGCAAGGAAACTAGCCAGGCCATGAAAACTACAGCCATACGTAGCAATGGCAAGACTGAAGGGAGAGATGGTTCATGCTCTCATACTGAGGAGAGTTTAATACATAATCGCAGCATTCAAGAATTGTAACAGATATTTTGAGATGGAATAAATCAGATGTACTCTGAGGAAACAAATGGCTTTCTGCCATTTTCATTTTTAAAAATAGCTTTAATAGCATGGCATGCCCCTATTACTGTTTCAGGCCTTTCTGACTAAGAATTATCCATTTTAAGACACTGTTTCAGGTGTCCATTGCAATTTCCCATAATACAATCTGACAAAGCCATGACAGGTGGTATGACTCATTCACAGATTCAACTATGAATAATTGTATTTTAATACTATTACAATAAAATAGTAATACTACTAATATCAATAGTTTGCTCATCCAAGCATATCAATAATACATAGCAGGTTAACTTCATATTGCAGAATTACAGTATGAGGTTAACCCGAGATGCATTATTGATGCATTTAGATAACTGAACTGGGTAAGGTCTATTCTGTCAGTGTCCTTTTAGATATTCAGTTCAATATATTCAGTTTTACTTTCCTTATGTGCATTCCTGTTTTAAATCTCCTATTCTTTCTTATCCTAATTAGGTAGAAGTTTGTAAATGTTGATGAATCCTAAATTCAGAAGAAGTAAGAAAATTATATACAACAAATGAAATTACTTGCTAAATGCAATAGATATGAGGATTGCCAGTAAGGAAAGAACAATGTTGTACCTGCCTGTCCTGAAACTGTTAATAATTAAGGAGCATGACAGAGAAAAAAATGGGAATCCTAATTCAGTATTACAACCCTGACCAGAAACTCAAGGATTCAAACCCAAACTATCTACTGCTCTTTGATTTCAGTTTTTGTTGGCTTCTCTGCAGTCTCCAATTCTTTGTATGTGAAGTGTGCTTAAGAGGTTCACTCAGGTGCCACCATCATTGTTTTTGCCAGCATAACATTTGTAACATAATTCATCTGTATCACAGAGTTTCCAGAATCCATAGAAGCTGTCCACAAAATTTAGAATTTTGATTTTCTACCTTGCCAAATTATGGGAAGACCCTCCAGGGATGTAAGGAGCTCTCTGTTGTCAACAGGACACTCTCCTACATGTGAAGATGATGAGCGTGATGATGGAGGGAAGCAGGACCAGTGCATATGCCCCACTGTCTCCCTATATGCATGCTCTGCTTTTGAGAACAAACCTGAAAAGCCTGGAACAATTTCTCTTGTGTTAATTTTTTTTAAATTTTATTCTCAAGCTCTATGGATTACATTTATGGAGAAAATTGTAAATATGGGTGAGTTGTTATCAGAATACTATATGAACCAACATTCTCAACCAATCCTATTCAGCCGCAGCTCACAATCTAAGGTTAGGAGGTTACCCTGGTCCATAAGAACCCTGTCTTCTCCAAATTTCCTCTGAGTATTTGGATCGTGCAAGACATTAGGTTACCCCACTTGCTACCCTGCCCAAAAGTCTCTATAACTTGTTCTCTGGCAAATTTCATGTAATGTATATAGAGATGGTTTCATCTTATTCCTAAATCTCTGCAGTTGGATTATGTCCTTAACCTCATTTCTTGTGGTTTGTCCTTCTGATATCACTTAAAATACCTATCATTACAAAAGTAAAAAAAAACATATTTTGTACCTAGAGCCACTGTCTCCTCACCTTGCCAGTTTGCTTTTTATTAAAAGAAATAAGTTGGTTGCTGCATTAGGAGAAGCAGACCAGGCAACTTCTCTGCCTCTGGTGTGGGCTTGCTTCTCAGTGCTGAGGAAGGCATCAATCCATACAGTTAGGCACTGTGGACAGGAGGGTCTGTACAAGTAACAAATAGTGTTGAAAACTTAAGTTTTAAGTCTAGCTTATATTAGACTTTAAATTTACCTAAACCTGGATTGTAACCTGCTGCCATTGCCCCTTGAAATAGCCCATCCATGGAAAGAAAAGATGCAAATGAGATAACTCAAATAATTAAGGATTAAGGTAGAAGGATTAATCACTGTCTGCAATCATCTTCTGTCTATCTCGTAACAAGAAATATTATACACTTGTATATGCTATGCAAATGCCACAGTGATTATCTTTCAATACCTTTCAATATCAATATCAGACACAAATACTAAATATCACTGCTATCATTGTTACATGGTAAAATAAATGTGTACAGGAGTAATGCTTTATTTATAAGGAACAACATTTTGTTTATCTGAAGACTAATCCAGCCTTTCCCAATCTTGTAGTACGTTGCAGATGGAAGACCACTGGCTGTGCTGGCTGAGAATGAGAGCAGTTGTAACACCAGCATTTCTGGAGGGAACCACATTGGAGAAAGATGATATAAGCTATGCAAAAAGCAGTAGATGTGCTTGCTGAAATGTACTATATCTGTCCTTCAGGCTTTGCTATTTAGTTCCCAAATACAGTTTAGTCAAAACTTTATGACACATTTACCATGGAAAGTCTTTATCCCAATCATGAGTTTAAAAAAAAATAGATGGTCAATGCACATGTCAGGTAGTTGACAAATATTTTGGAAATTGCAAAGCACAATTATTCATCTGGAAAATATGCAACACCTGTGAATTTTGGAAAATTTCATTTATTTATTTATTTTTAATTTTAACTTTTGTTCTGCCTTTGTTATTTTTTTAAATAACTCAAGCCGGCAAACATACCTAATACTCCTTCCTCTTCCTATTTTCCCCACAACAACAACCCTGTGAGGGGGCTTGGGCTGAAAGAGTGTGACTGGCCCAAGGTCACCCAGCTGGCTTTCATGCCTAAGGCGGGACTAGAACTTGTCTCCTAGTTTCTAGCCCAGCACCTTATTTAGAAGAACAGGTTCTTAGTAGCAAGTTAAGCTTTTAAAAATTATCTTACAGATTCAAGAAAGCTTTGGATCGATATTCTAAAAGCTTTTTTTTAATGTATGTAACTTTTTTCTTGATTTAGCATTATTATTTCAACACATACCATGTATAAACTGTAAAAATCAGTTTAATCCCAAAATCAGATAGTTTAGTAATAGAAAGACTGAATGTGCAATATTATTTATTTTCTATCCCACCTTTATTATTTTTATAAATAACTCAAGGCAGCGAACATACCTAATACTCCTTCCTCCTCCTATTTTCCCCACAACAACCACCCTGTGAGGTGAATTAGGCTGAGAGAGAGTGACTGGCCCAAGGTCACCCAGCCGGCTTTCATGCCTAAGGTGGGACTAGAACTCACAGTCTCCTGGTTTCTAACCTAGCGCCTTAACCACTAGACCAAACTGGCTCACGTATGTCAGTCAAATGGAACTGCCTCCCTCAGCCTTTAGAAAATGCTAACCAAAAGCTTTCTATAATTTTATGCAACTTTTACAGATCATGAATGAGGCACTTTATGTTTGTCAGTAGATTTTTTTTTTAAAAAAGATACAATTGCTCCTGAATTCAGGGAGAATCAGAGATTACTTTAGGATTTCCAAGAATCCTATGCATATGGATCCATTTAAATGTTAGATGACAGTCTCCATAAAACTAGAGAGTTATAGACTACCATATGCCTTGTGGATTCTGCCATGGACAACAGAATGCATAGAACAGGACTTTAAAAAAAACATAGAGACCAGAGACATGTTTGCATTGCTTACTGAAGTAACCTATTGTCTATGTTTGAACAATACAAAGAACCGTTGATTGATCCAAGTTAAATATGCACAATACAAAAAGTCACAGAAGATACTAACCATGGTTAACACTAACCAGCTGGTCATGTTGCATGAAGCAGCTACTACTATAAATGACCAAGTTAAGCATGTTTTCTGAACACAGCCTCTGAATTTATTGAAATCACATGTGTCTGCAGTATACTGACAGTTATAAGCAAATCTGAAGCTACTATCCCACTTTTGAGACTAAGTGGAAATTAGCACTGAATAAACTTGCATAAGATTGGACTATCTGACATGTGGCAGACAAGCCATAGGGAGGAGCACATCAGATCCCCTTCCCCCATTTCAGAATGAAAAGAGGGTTAAATGCATCATTCAGCAATACTTGGTGGCATAGGGTCTACAAGATGCATATATGCACACAAGAATGTCAGACCCTCATTGTCCTGACCATATGTAGCAAGAAATCCAATAAGGAGAAAACTGTCTAAGGACTAGTGCAGGTTCGTCTTTAGCAACTTCTTACTCATGCTTCTTTGGATGGTCAGAGGATGATTCCCGGATATAAGTCTTAGACAAGGGATTGTGCCCCCATCTCCCAGTTCAAGGTATCTGGTCATACTGGCTGATGGGAAAACAAAGGGCTCATTAAACTGGCTTTTTCCTCTGCTGATTCTCCGTTTGACAGAGAAAACCATCCAGTCCTCTTATATGGCCAAAGCTTTAAGAAAGTGTAAAGCCACATTCCCTTTCCTCTTGTTCAGGGACTCTAGAACTTTATTAGTTGGAACTGATTTTAGATCTTCTCTTCTTCCACCCTATCTCTGGCTTGGTGTTGCCCTCCAGCCCCAGAGGCAGCCTCTTTCTTATCTCTTCTCCCACTTTCATAAGTCTCCTGTTTTAAATTCTCATTCTTCTCTTTCTTTCAAACACTGGTCACTCGGCTTCCTATCGCTCCTATTTTCCTTATACATTTTATCCTTTCTCTCTTCCTCTTTCTTGCCCTTCCTACTCCAATTAGCTGCCTGGCACTTGATGAGGTAGGAAATGCAGAGCATCTGTTGTTTACACCATCTGGTCCCTTACCTGCAACCAGCCTGGTCTTGTTCCCATATTGGTGAGGCAGCAAACAGCACATAAGGTAATGATCCCTGGCCATTGTTCCCATGTGTGTGATGGAGACACATAATTTAACATGATGTTGGCATCATCATCGCCCCAAGCAGCAGTCATAAGACTGACTTAGTAAGAAAAGGATGAAAAGAAGAGGAATCAGAAATATATTTTACTGCTGATCTGTATAGCTCTAAATCTATGCCAGTTCCTAAACTAAGATCTGCGAAAGAGTATCTCCAACACAGACATTCTGACAAATGACAAGCAGCAAAAGAGCTTTCTCAGTGGTGTTCATATGGTAGCATCACTTGCAAGTAAGCCCAACTGATTCCTGCTTTCAGCTTCAATCAAGATCTTATTTTGTCAGGTTTTAAATCTACTTTGCTGATTACTTTTATGTGGTCCTATTTATGCCAATGCTTTGGTGTTGCTGATTGAGAAGGTATTGCTTTAATGCATAGAGGGACAACAGGTTGTCCTTGGGTCACACAAGCCCATGGTCAAATGCCAGCATGCTGGGTTGACTATGTTACAGTGGCAATGAGCACACCATTGGGAGTCTTGAAAGAACAGATTAGGGATAGATTGTCATGGAGAAAATCTACTGTATCTATGTGGCCGCTAGGAGTCAAAAATGACTTGATGGCACATAATCAATCAATCTAGAACAGTGGTTTTCAACCTTTTTTATCTCGCAGCACATACATCTCACAGGCAGGACTTCTGGGTCACAAAACTGGAAGTCCCATGATATCACAAATTGCTGGGGACTCAGGAGGAAAAATAGAGGCAGTCCACCCCTGGTGATGTCATGGAGGTAGGGTTCTGACTGTGCAGCTGCAAAGCACTTCCTGTCATTTACTTTGGCTCACTGCAGACTTTTCACAACATGCAAATGTGCCCCAGCACAATGGTTAAAAACTACTGTTCTAAAAGATATCAGTTCAGACTTAGGTATCTGTATCCCAGCAGACTGTTACCCAAGAGGAAGGGTTCAGAGAAAGAAATGTAGAGAAAGTAGAGGGTATCAGAGAAAATGGGAGGTTCAAAAAGAGATAACAGACAGAAAGATAACAGGTGGCCCTACGCACTTTTGGTTCTAGCTCTTTCTATGACCTTATTTCCCTTGCATCCAACAGTTAGCATCAACTTTCTAACAAATTACCATTAAGATAATATAATCATTGATAGAAAAAAGATTGCTCACTTAGTTTATTCCCTTAGGCATGTAGGTGTTATCTTTGCTGCAATTTTTTGTTGATGCTGTTGTTTATTCATTATTTTAGTAGATATTAAAAACACTACCAAGAGGAAATACCGCAAAGAATAAAAAACAGAAAGAAAATAAAAAGCAGATTTATAAGCTATATAAAATTAAATTAAAATTTCACGGTAACATTAGATCATTGCTGCATATTAAAATTTCTTGTATTAATTTAAACATTCAAAACCATTATTATGATTAAATCAATGTTCAATTATAAATTAAAGAATCCAGTAATATGAAATATAAGTCAGAATGGGCTATTAAAAAAAAGTTTCTATCAAGTTTAAAAATTCTATCCTTATTTAATGATTCAAGTAGAAGGTAATATATGAATACCTCATGTTAAGAGGCTTTAATGCAAGTATACTTTATAGGAATATAAAGTCTAGTAATGTCTAACAGAAAAATAGCTTTGTAATTTTAATTTGCTATAAGTCAGGGATCAGCAACATTTTTGCAGCCCCTAATGGCTTAGCCAACAAAGTGAAACAAATATGAAATGCAGTGAAATGCAAAGACACAAAAATAAAAATAAAAAATCATAATATTACAAGATTGCCCAAATCTCACCACAAGATTACATGAAATGCTGACATTGAAACTTGAAATGTCATGTGTTTTCCACATTGCCAGCCATTTTTAAGCTGTCTGAGAACAAGTTCATACAAGGGATGTCCATCTCTAAGATCAGTTTAAAAAACACACATACACAAAATTATGGGTTGTTTTTTTAAAAAAAGCACATTTATTAGGAGTTAAGTCTTTTGAGCTCAGTTGGAATTGCATTTGAGCAAATTAGAATTACATTGTGTGAGCAGTGAATGTTAACACCTATGTTAAACAAAAGATACAATAATCCTATATTTTTATCAAAGATTTGTTTCAAATAAGAATAGGTATTTGATATCTGGCACATATCCACCATCAGCTTCATTAAATTCATTCAGTACCTTGTTTTCACTGACATTTATTTCAACTGCAAATGCTTATGCTTGTCCCCTATGGGCAGTTTAATGGTCTTTTTTAAAGAAAACCTCAGTAATCCTATTTGATCAGACAAATGTCCCTCTTCTAATAAATTCAACATCAGAGCAGTAAAGCAAGTGCAGCATGCAATGAATGTTGAGTTATGATAACACTTTGTCCGTAGTAACAATTTAAGGAGAGCTTACCTGAATGATGGAAGTGGAAGAGTCAGATGCAATAAAGCCACTTAAAATAGTTAAGCAACAAAATAAAATTATTATAGTTAAATAAAAATATAAGAGCCATAAATTGCAAACTAAAAGTATTTGTAATTCAAGGATATGATATGCTGTGATTCAGAAAATGCAAATGATCTGGAAACTATAGTAATGAAAGCCAAGGAGCACAGTGAAAAAAATGGAACTAAGATTAAATATAAAGAAGACCAAAATAATGAAAACAAACTGAAAGTTTGATGGAGAAATATACCGACAGATCAAAGGAACACCCATGGATCACCGATTTCAGGACTTATAGCAGAGATCGTAATGCAGCATCTGGAAAGGATGGCACTCCCACACATACAACCCAAAGTATAGATCCAGTATGTAGATGACACTTTTGTCATAATACAAAAGAAACAACTGGAAGAAACCCACAAAACCATCAATAACATCTTTAATGGAATAAAATTCACAAGGGAGGAAGAAAACAACTACTCACTACCATTCCTGGACATCCTCATCAGTAGAGGAAATGATGGTAAGTTAGAAACACAAGTCTACAGGAAAGCTACCCACACCAACCAAGTGCTCCACTACCAAAGTAACAATCCAACCTCCCACAAGAGAAGCTGTGTAAGTACATTATTCAGACGAGCAGTTACGCACTGCAGCAACCCAGAACACCAGAAAAAAGAAAAACAACATCTGTACAGCATCTTCCAACAAAATGGATACCTGCTCAACTTTATCAAAAAGTGCCTCACCACCCAACCCACTACAACCCAACCAATAGAAACTATGAAAAGGATAACACTGCCATACATCAGAAACATCTCAGAAACCACCAACAGACTGTTACAACCACATGGCATCACCGTAGCACATAAACCAACTAAAACTCTTCAAAATGTATTAAGTAACCCAAAAGACCAATAGCCCAAGAAGAAAAAACAGGAGTTATTTAAAATATACAATGCGAAGACTGTAACAGCCACTATATAGGACAGACAGGCAGAAGACTAGCAGAGCACATCCATGAACACCAACTAGCCATCAGAAGACATGATGAGAACTCCTTAATCTCACAGCACATGGACAGACTCAACCATAGTTTCAACTGGGAAACGGTGAGCATCCTAAACCAAGCCAAATCCAAAAACACCAGAGAATTCCTGGAAGCCTGGCACTCAGACCAAGCAGCCATCAACAGACACATAGAGGTAAACAACATTTACATACCATTCAAAAGAGACAGTAGAAAAGCCAAAAGACCAGTACACCCCCTTTGCAGCAATCAACACCCAGATATGCAAAAATCAACACTAGGATTAGCACCAGATGAACCATCAAACAGCACAATACACCCTAATCAAGGAACTATGAACTCAGGCGATCAACCAAGCAGGAAACAACAGCCCAGTCAAGGAACTGCCAAGGAGAGAACAACACCCCCACCAACACAGGCAGGGCAAGCCACGGTTTATAAACTGAGAGCGAGGGCCACTCCCTCTTTGCACTGAAGATGTTGCCTAGTCTGGCAATGAAACGTCTGCAAGAAAACACCAAGGCTCAGAGCGCACCAAGGACTCCACAGTTCAGCCCTGAGCTACAAATGTTCGCTTCAGTTGAAATCCTTCACTATTTGATACAGCTCTGCTTGACGATGTTGTGCAGTGGAGGTATACCAGAATCTTTTTGCCATTGTCACTTCTACAGACTAGGCTGTGTAATAAGCTCACCCCAAGTCTGATTGGATTCAACCTGAGCCTTTTTCCACTTACATTTCAGACATCACTCCACTTGTTTCATGGTCCTCAGCTCGAGATATACAGGGAACTAATCTAGCTCTACCGAGAGAGAGAAGATACTTGAGCACAGTCTTGTCAATTGCTAGGTGAACTCCACATCTCACTCTGTGATTAGAACTACAAAAGGTTCATCTGCTAAACTGGTATCTAAAAGAGGCGACTAAAATTACTTTTATGAATGTCTGTGCAAGTTATAGGTGATTACCTCACCATTTCTACTTTTATTACAAAACCAGTACAATAAGAGAAAGAATGGATGTCTAATTTCCAAACACTAACAGTAAAGGAACAACATCACATTTGGTAATGATACAGCTTGTACTGAGCAGCACTGCCAGCACACATAAACACACAGTGCCAACCGCTCATCTAGTCCAGGTTCCTTATCAGAGCTGTAAGGGAGGGAGGGTTTTCTGAAGAGCTGCACTAGCATCGTTTACTGCAGTGACGTCTCTCTTATTCTCCCAGTGAATCTGTCTTACATTCTGCGATGATAGTGAGGCTTCCATCTTCTCCTAGAGCCCTTCAAATAGCATATATTAAAAAAAAAATTGCACATTGCACCCTACAGTTCTTAAGTTATTTTGCTAGGTAATCCTCTATAACCTTCAGCTGCTTGAATATTTTTTGTGCATTTTTTTTCTGCACACATAAAGAAAAACTTTAAGAGAAACAGCAGATGGATTCAATAAAAAATTATAAATATGTCTTTTGATTAGAATAAAATTTAGCTGGGCTGGAAATTTTAACTTGCTTAATGTTTGTTTGTTTGTAAGGTCTGAGACTTGAAAACAAGAAACAGTTCATTATAATGATGCATTGTCAATTAATTTCATTGACGCTCCTGGGGGAGTACATGACATTCACAGTAATGGTAGATAGCTTTATAATGGTCAAAGATCTTATAATGAAGGCTCATTGCTCAACCAAAATGCAGCTTTACACCTAATCTGCATAAGTCTCCTGACTCACATCTTTAGTTCTTGCATTTTTACATGGATTTCATTAACTGCTTGTTATTGGTTTACTCAAGTGAACTCCATAATGAACGTTTCTATTGTATATCTGAGTGAATGTCATGTAAGCCACAAAATTTAAACTGTGGATAAGACAGCATGTTGTCAGATTTCTGCATTATCTCTGAAGCCATTTGTTCCAAAAGGCAATTGTCAGAGAGTAGCTCATGTATATGAAGGGTGCTAATATGGAAGTGTGACGTGGGAGTTGGGGAGGTAATTTCAATTAATGACACTATTATATAATCATGCTGGCTCCTTTCAGTATGGTAGGAATTCTTGTTATGATGCCAATTTGTTGTTAAATGCCTATAGGATTTATGTTTAAAATGAAGACACTAGATTCAAGGATGTACAGTACTTTGCTTCCTAGTCTCTCCCTCCTTTCACAGTAAAGTACTAGGTCAGCTTGTTAGAATAACAGTTACAGGCTTGACACCTCTCATACATCAAAGCTGCTATGTTGCATTCCAAAGAATGTGTCTGTAATGTGTTCACACCATGAATGTTACTGGGTCTCCCTTAGAGTATTCTTATTTCAATATCTGTTGTAAAGCAATTCTCTCTATTGGGATCTGCTATTAATATTTATGCATGGTCAAATTTTCTTTGATCTACATTTTATAAAAGGCCTATGTAACTCTTGCTTGTCTGGATGCAAGAGACCAGTGACTCATGGTCACTTGCTAGCTTTAGAAATAATAGAACAAATATTTGGATCCTCTCCAGTTGTTGGCATTTCTTCAGGTGAGTTTCCCACCACAATTTACTGTACATATCATTTCAGAAACAAATATGCCCCATTTAAAAAGGAGAAGAAAAGAGAACACATATTTGCATAACATTTGCACAGGTTAATTTAAAAGCATAGAGTAATTGTTTTCCTGCTGGCGTCTACCATAAATAGAAACACAATATTTCCTACCATATGGAGAAGACTGTGGCTTATGTGACCACTTAGTCTCTTGGCCAAAGGCTGAGGCCCCATTCTCTCTTTTGTGACTTTCAGATTATAACTGAACTTCAAAGACCTTGAATTAGAGAATATCTTCAACAAGAAATATGTCCTCTGTCACCAGCTAAACTACAGGAATATCCACAATAAAGGAAGACATATGACCAACTGTACAGGCTAAAAATAACACATGTTTGTTTATTGCTTCAATTTATAGCAATTATTTACCAGGATGAGCACTGGGTGAGCGACTGTACCATAGAACAGTCACAATTATGGTAGTATATCATATTGTATCAGTGAATATTAATTTATTTTATTGAAGTTAAAAGAATCATAAGTATTAGCAAGAAAAGGATCTTAGATCTTAGAAAGCTGCTGCCCGTCAGAATAGAAAATATCCAAGTAGATGGACCAATAATCTATCCTGCCTATATTTCAAGGTTCCATATTCCCAGAGAATACAGTAGATTTTGCCATTCATGCCTATGCAAATAATGAAACTATCACATGTGAGATGCAAGCACCTGTTAACTTGCTCAACTGTGATCTTATTTGGGGAAAATGTAACATACTGTATAGTATGTATAAATTAGAGCTCTGTACTTCAAGGATGGTAGCATTTGGTCTGCAATCTCTCTGTGTTCAGAATATTAGCTTAGAGTGAACAGAACAAAGCATCTATATTGGGCAGTAAATTCTGGAGAGGATGTGGAATGGCAGCACTGGGAGTGGTGCACAGCCTTTGCTTTGCCTGTAGTAGGCTTGCCTGACTTCCTGTGGCATGGAGAAAGATGCTGTTGTGTCATCAGTGCTGGTCTGGTTGGGCGTGGAGAGCCCTAAGCTTGACTTTTGCCATAGATATCAAAATATCTAAGGATGTCTTCATCAGCCTGATTCCAAAGAAAGTTTTAAGTGTCCTATGGTTGGAACATGCATGTTTTAAGTGCTTTTTTGAAATATATTTTTGTTTCAGATATGGAACAACATATGTTATTTGGGGTCTAATGCTTTAAAAAAAACCTGTTCCATGTGGCCCTGTTTTGAGTCTTCCAAGCTATTCAAGTGACATGAATCAAGCATTGTCCTCCTCTTACAACAGGAATGTTACCTTTGGGTTTTCCTATTTGGGCCAGTACCATTGAAGAGATTGGTCATTCCCAGCTTCTGTTGGCTTAAGTTGGGTAGGTGATCTGAGGAGTGGAGTGTTGGCATGAAACAGCAGGCACTGAAAGAGAACAGGGGGCATAGAAAAAACCACTCTGTACCTGACTGAAAAACTTACAGAGGAAGACCCAAAATTGGTAGAAGGCACCTGTGAGTGGACTGGACACTCTGCTGAGTTGGTAAATATCTCTAATTGCCTGTTTCTGTAGTAACTTCCCTTACCCAGCCCTAGGTGTCTGTTTGAAGGTTCAGTGATACAATACACATCATGACATTATTGTGCAAGTGATACATGTAATGTGCATCAGTCACATTGTGATGCCATGCACCTTCCCTGCAAGCAATTCACCTCATTTGCACAATAATGTAACAATCTATGTGACATCACTTACCTCTCTGCTCTTTTTTTTTAAAGTTCTATTTTCCTTTTCCTTTTTTCCTTTTAAGTTTCAGCTTTAAAGCAGGGTAGTGGAACAGGTGGTTGGATGGAGAGAGGAGAGTTCCCCTATCTTCTTCTGTTCCCTTGCTTTTCAAATCACTCCTTTCAGAATTTAAAAAAACCCTCCCCTCATAAAGTCTGATTGCTTATTGGGGGAAGTAATACTTCCAGTTATGTTTTTTGGGTTGCTGATAGAGATCCAGGAAACCTCAGGAAAAAAAATGCAAAAGGTCATGAAAAATAAGATCCATAAATTGTGTGAAAATGGAGGAGTAATATTGTATGTCCAAATTTCCTATAAGAAATATAAAAGGTGGTTAAATATTGATGCCCCTCTTTCATGCAAATAAGATTATAGCTTTCTCTGAGAACCTCAGTGTGCCTTTTGTTGCCATTCCAAGAGTGACAAAATTCACTAAGGGTAACAAAATTCAAGAGCTGGTAAACATGGATTTTTCATAGGTGCCCCTTCTTCTTAAGTTATTCTGAAAGATCTCATTGATAAATCTTTAAACATTGGGCTCTAAGTATTAACATTTTGAGGAAAGCTCATCTAGGAATGAGACTGATAGTACAGTTATTAAACTGGTGGGGAAGCAAAATCTATCCTTCTCCCTTTCCAAACACATCAGCATGGTCTGTACATGCAGAGTGGTGAGCAGTGGGGGGCTTGAGGCCTTACATATGTGGGTTGTGAGTTTGAAGCCTGACCTCCCAAGTCTGTTAGAAAAGGTAATGTAAAGGCTAAACAAAGTTGCAGGGACACCTGGTGATAACTAATGATGAGCAGGAGAGATCCAGTGCAGTCTGCAATATTGTATGCACATCTGTATATACTTGTCTGTTACATTCACATTTACCATTTAAAATGTATATGTGGAACTTCCTAGCTTCCTATTGCATGGCTGGCAATACAGTGCCTGTGGATACCAAGACACCCCAAAATCTACCCCAGCTCTCTACAAATAAAATCACTTTTAAAACTGACAACTAACAGAAGGTTTTAGCAATGCAACTGTAACCTTGCAAGATTTTATTGGTTTGTGTGAGACTTTACGAAAGATCTTATGAGATTTTAATAATCTTGCCTGTTGATGTTGTTATTATGTAAGAATAACATAATGGAAGGGTGCCAATCTATGTTATATACCCTTGAAATATAATGTGTAAAATTAAGCTGTAATGAGGTGAAAGCAATCCTGTAAATTGCCACCAAGAAGAAAGGATATACTGTACATTATCAATTATTCTTAAGCATTTATTTATGTATTTATTTGCTCATATTGTAGTTCTGATTATTTATTTATACATCCAAGACATGTAGGGAATACAACTGATGTATTTTTACTGTTGAATGTTGAAATCAAGAAAAAGACGTCAGGAACTTTTCAATTATTTTATATTATTTCTGCACACTTGGCCAAGAACATTTTTAATGCTAGTTTGAAATATTTCTCTTTTGGTTGTTTTTGAAGGAGTAAGACAGATTACTTTGGATTTGCATTTCTTCAAGCTGGGCCCCTACTGAGGAATATTATTAAGGTGGCAGCTTCCACAGTGATGATAACCACAGTCAGTGCATAGAGAAATGGGAGCAGTACAGGCATTTGTAAAGCTCTCCTGCACCAAATAAAATATGCACTAAACAACTCTCAATTTATGTTGTTTCCCAAAGCCATTATCACTAATTATTTCTCCTTTAAGCACAATATATACCAAACTGTGCAGTGTTAAATAATTTGATACTCAAAGATAACAAGATGAAAAAGATAATCTACATGCAAAAGCAGACTCATACATGCCAATGGTTTTATCAGCCAAGATGCCATGCACACAATTCCTACCACTGGAATGGGGCATGGATATATACTAAGAACCTTTTCCAGAAAATCGGGAGTCAGTAAGTCCACCAGCAGCAAGGATGAGAGGGAGATTCTTCAAGATTCTCATGGAATCTTTATGATGCATCCTTGTACCAGGAGACACAATGCTTGGTCCTGCCTTCTGCCCCATAGTTCCTCTGAAATGTTGGCCAGGCATCCCAAAGATATGATTTCCCTTGTCCAATGTGTGCACGCTACAGGGCTTAATCTTCCATCAACAGCTTCCACATCAGTGTTATTTATGGTAAACAAAAGACATGCTTCCCCATGAGCATGCACTTGCTGCTTTCATTGTTGAATTCTACAAAATCTCCTGCCTCCAAGCAGGAGATAGATAGGATAGATAGGATAGATAGGATGGAGATGGAGATGGAGATGGAGATGGATAAAGATATGTGCAGAAAATGGAATGTAATTAATTACATTCTATAGTAATCCACTATATTAGAGTTCTCAGAGAAGAACTTCCATGCAGACTACTTCCTAGTGCTAGCCATCAACTGGTCTTAAAGGATTTTATATGCTGTGTAACATCTTTGTCTATATCCTTGTAGCCTGTCATTTTTAAATCCGTATCCAAAACAGCCTAATTCTCAATTGTATCCGCTTCTATCTCTTCTTTTAAATCCATTTTTATAGTAGCAGACAATCTTAAAAGAAAGTTCGGAGTACATTGTTGTCAAATATCCCTGAATTCTTCTGGAATTAAAATACTTTCTCCATTTTGTATTAGTGGGTCTTCTCCTTTAATTATCATCTTTAGTTCTTTCTAGTTGCCTCTAGTAACCAGCTTTCAACATTTCCCATGGAGAAATTTCTTACACTTAGATTCAAAATCTTCATATATTTTAATAGAATTTTAAACAAACTGCGGGAAGGATTTTTATAATTAGTTTCAAAATCTTATTTCCAGTCAAGCTGGCCCCTTAGTCCATTTATAATTTTCCAAAATCGACATTCTAATCATCCTTTTGCTGCTTATTTCTGAATTAATTTTTTTTAAGTTCTTAAACTTACATGAAACTTCTTTTGTTGAGGATTGAAGGAGAATCACCCAGCGTAATGAAACTTGTCCTTCTGAAAGTTCTTAGTATCCAAAAACAATTTGCAAGCCATTTCCAGAAGTGATTAAGAGAGCAAGTGGGCAAACCCAGTATCTGTTTGAAGGCTCCTAACCACAGCTTGGGCAAAGCTGACTCTCCCGGCTCCCAGAGGTCCAAAACCTGCTGGGGACTGCTGTTTAATGGTCTCATTGCAGGGAGCATCTGTATGGAGCACTGGCCCTCTCCTTTACCCGGAAAGGAATTTTGAGGAGCCAATCTGTCTTCAGTCCTCCATTGCTTCCCTGGAACCACTATCTGACTTTTTGTCTGATAGTGCCATTAATAGCTAAAATTTCCAGAGGAGGTGTATTTTTGATGTCAACCAATGCACAATTAGATATAATGGCTACAGCTACCACATCTGGATTGCAAAGCTCTGGATGACCACTAGACCGAACTAAAGTGGAACTCAAAACTCTAAGTCTTTGCTGCCATCTAATGGTCATTTTTGCAGCCCAGCTCTGCTAGCCCAAACAATGGCACTACCAAATCATTCACAGTCTCTTCATTGTTTGACAGAATATTCTCATTTAAATGCGTATTAATTGGAAAGAATATGGTGCAGTCAGCTTTATAAACTGAATAATCTGCACTTTCTGTGTGTTGTAGTAACATCACAGGAGAGCCAACATCTCAAAATCTACAGTAGATTATCTGAGGCTTGGAAGTAATCTAGTCCTATTTGCTTATGTGTGTGTTAATCATTGATTTCTTAATAATTCTCCTTCCAGGCAGAGGGTAACAATCTGTTCCTGAAGAGGTTCTAACAATTCTGTGATAGAGGCTTTTGACACAATATTTTAACCCAGACTGTTATGTTATGTTAATGTTATGGCATAGGCACATTTTATTTCCTTCTATTCCCTGCCCCCAATGGAGGGGGCACTTCAACTCACACTTTTTCTGGCTGTTATGGGTATTTTTATACATATTAACATATATATGTGAATCAAACAGACCGGTTCTTTAAAACCAGTATATTGGGGATATCTGGAAAGAAAAGTACTTTTATCTATGAAGAAAATGTATCTTTGGATTTTCAAAAGGCTTTTGACGAAGTCCCTCACTGAACAAACAGAGCTCAAGACAGCAAAGCATATGTCTTTAGAGCCGTAATCGTGACCTCAAAGTTTTCCATAAATTGCCTCAGAATTGTATTTTTAATGTGACAGAAGGGGGAGATTATTAAATACATCAGAAATAAGCATATGAGCTGTATTACATTAAGGTTGAATTTAATCAAATGTAAGTTTTGACGTGAGCCTGTCCACTCCTTTTTTCATGGAATATTTGAAAAATACTTTTCATGAAATACTTTTTGGAATGTGGTCCCTGGCATGCATCACCAAGGCTAGGGCTGGGTTGCATAATAATGGGGGGGATCAGAGAGTGGGGTTAAGTGCTTGGTTCTCATAATGGATATAAAAAGTAGATTTTCGAAAATAATGTATATTAGAGCCAACATGTTTGGATTGAATGAGAAATGGGTCAACCAACTGTAATGACACTTCCTGCAAATTAAGGTGGCTATAACTGAAAAGGACAGTTCCAAAAGAAGTTCTTCAGACTGAGGTAAAAGGGAGTACATCGTAATTGGTTCACTGGAAACAAGTGTAAAGTTATGTATGTTGGGACAAAAATACTCTAAGATCCTATATATACTGAAATAGTGGAAAGAGGATCTTAGATAAAGGTAGAGCTCAACGCCTATCACTTTTTGGACACTTCCATTTGGTTTTCTTGGCAACCTATGGAAGTGGTTTGTCCTTGCCTTTCTGGGCTATCTTTTCAACTTCCCATTATTCCTTACAGCCCTGGAATTTCCTATTAGTCTCCTATCCAAATATCAGCCAGGTTGGACCTGCTTCACTTTTCCAAATCAGCCAAAGTCAACTGGCTGCTACCACTAAGCTGGACTAGTGAGGGACAGCCCAATGGAAGCTTGGACCTAACAGGCAAATCCATGCTGAAAGTAAATCAGACAAAAGTCTAAATAAAAAATAAATACATATTTAAAAGCTGCCAATATTGAGTTCTAGTATTTTAATGGTTTTCCTTTTTAAGCTTTTATTTTAATCTGTTGTACACTGCTTTGATTTGTTTTAGCAAAATATTAATAATGCATAAAGAATAAATCATTATCGTAATAGCTTTTTACAAATCTGTTGCATGACCACACTTGGGAGAATGCCTATACTACATTTTAAAGCAATAGAGGTGGAAAATATATAAAAAGAGCATAATAATGATCAAGAGGAAAAAGTATTTGCAGCTTTTTTACTTAGAAAAAAGTCAAGCTGTGTGTGTGTGTGTGTGTGTGTAAAAGTAAGTAAACAAGGAGGATTTTTTTACCCTTTTTCATAATGTTAGAAGCGAAAGTCATCCAACAATGGGAGGTTCAGGACTCTTTTTCACAGTGAAATCTGCTGTGATAAAATATAGTAATGACTATTACTGTGAATGACTTTAAAAGAGAATAGACAAGTTAGAATAAAGACATTATTAGTCATAAAGTTTATATATTATCTCCAGTATCTGAGCTGAAGGCCTGTCAAGATGGGTTACTGGGGAACACAAATAAGAAAGTATTATTGCATTCATATCTTCTCATTCAAAACAGGTTAAGATTACTGTAAGATCAGAATGTTTGATCTGACCTAGCATGGCTCTCTTTATGTTCTTACATTCATTGATGTTAAGATGGCACTTTCTGTTTATAAAGACATAAAGGACTCAGTTTGTATCATTTTTCAAAAACCATGGCAAACTTTTAAACTGTTACAATGTGTTGGAATGGCTGTCAGAAGATCCAGAAGAGTTACAGGTGCTAATTTCACTCTGCAAAAAGTATTCCAGAACATCCAGATGGGTCATCCATAAAACAAAATAAAATTGTATCATCCTTATATTTCTGTTGCTACCAATTAGCTTAGATGTCTATTGTTGAATCATTTTGATCTCTTGATGGCTTTCAACATCAATATCTATGATATCATTCTAAACTATGATACTGAAAAGAAAAACCATTACATAACTCAGTGTGTGCACAGTTCCATAATTTACATCCGTTGTGTAATATAATACCCTTTTGATTATGTGCCATCAAGTTGATATTGACTCTTAGTAACCACATAGATAGACCTTCTCCAGGATGAATGTGCTATCACACAGAAGCTTTTTCTGATAGAGGTTTTTAGGGACACTAGTAACACAGGGGATAATATCAAGTTAGGAACTGTGACAACAGTGAAGAACTAGGCAGCAGCATAAATCATGCAACCTTTAGAAGAGAAAAACACATTTCCATTATTGCAAATATAGTGCATTTAATACTGGGAAGATGCATGGTCCAGCAACAGATGCTGTGGAAGAGAGAGAAAGTGCACGGACATAAATTCTTTGCATGTATACAATCACACAGATATACATGCACACAAACACAAACACAAATTTTGGAAAGCCCTGTGCCCAGTCTATCAACTATAATGTGCATTGAAATACTTTATATTGCATTATGACATATTCTTCAATAATCCTATTAACAGTTGCTAAGATAAATAAAACTGAAAGTATGTCTGTATTAGCAATGTAAGAGGACCTCTCAAAGGTATTTTAGAAGCTTCTCCACTGACAGACTGCAGACATCACATGCCCTCTCCTACAGCTACTGAAGCATGACCAGCCCAACTTTACACATACATATTTGCATACACCATTCCCGGAAGCCTTATGAAGAGGCTCTGTCTGCTCTCCTTTTGCTTTCACAACAAAATCAGCATCTTCTCATCCATTTCCTAAGTAAAAATAACAAGGAGTGGTTGTCAACTACATGACTAGTAAAAATAACTAGTAATCATAACCACTGCAGTCCCTGCAGTGAAGAGGTAATGATATTTTCAGTAAGAATCATATTTTGAACTGAAAACCATTGTAAGAGTAGGGGAAAGGGCCTTGTCTTAAAGGAGCTGGCTGAAACCCATTCTGCTGTTGCCACTTAAGCAAAACATTAGATCTGAATAGGAAGATTTAAGAAGCATTCTTTGTCTCTTCTTCTATCCACCTTCTAACCTATCATGTAGGATCAACAACAGTTTGCCATGGATTATTCCAAAGCCTCTGACTCTTCCTGGTACTAATTACTTCTTGTGCCCTACATTTCCATTGTATTTGTTAGATAGTAGATAACTAATGTTTAGGGATGCGGTGGTGCTGCGGGTTAAACTGCTGAGCTGCTGAGCTTGCCGATTGGAAGGTCGGCGGTTCGAATCCACATGACGGGGTGAGCTCCTGTTGCTAGTCCCAGCTCCTGCCAACCTAGCAGTTTGAAACATTCAAATGTGAGTAGATCAATAGGTACCGCTTCGGCGGGCAGGTAACGGCTTTCCCTGTAGTCATGCCAGCCACATGACCACAGAAGTGTCTACGGACAAACGCCGGCTCTTCGGCTTTGAAACAGAGATCAGCACCAACCCCTAGAGTCGGACACGACTGGACTTAATGTCAAGGGAAACCTTTACCTTTACTAGATAACTACTACAGTGGAAAGAATTTGTAGTGAGAGAAGCCCTAAAGTTCAGAATATACCTTTTAAAGAAAATATTCTTGAGGCTGAGACTAGCATGAAAGAAAGATTAAAGATAAAGATAAACTTTATTAAAGAATATTGAAGTGATTAAAAAAAGCCTGAGTTACTTAGGCCTATCTACAGCTAAGTGCATGTAGTGTGCTCTCGTCCACTATGGAGATACAGAGTGAGTCAGAAATCCACCCCCCCCCCCATAACTATTTCTCCAAGTTTTGGCCCTAGTGGTCAATAGACATATAAATCAGAAAGCCAGTTCATGCAAACTTGAACTCTAACTTTATTAATCCATACCGGTATGGAAGTCACATTGCCATGATATTATCCCACTATCCTAGGAATGAAGAAATCCCATTAATACACCCATCACATATCTCTTCAAACAGTTCATGACTGGGAGATAGGGCAGAACCAGCTGGATGTTA
The DNA here is from genome assembly GCF_035149785.1 of Candoia aspera. Taxonomy (NCBI): domain Eukaryota; kingdom Metazoa; phylum Chordata; class Lepidosauria; order Squamata; family Candoiidae; genus Candoia; species Candoia aspera. Next base: position 207,987,757 of record NC_086154.1, on the reverse strand, counting down.
TATCCTGCCAAAAATCCCCTATTGCTACCCTCCCTATATGGAATGCTTGGCATCAGCTTGCACAGCATTAAAAGGCTAAAAATATCCCTCATCTTTCATCCAAAAAATATGCAATCTTCACAGAACTGGTCTATGAAATTTGTGTTCATGGCTTTCTAAGAAATTTGGCAGGCACATTTATCTGACAAAGGCAATGTGCTGGGAAGCCCAAGACATTTGCCATCAGAAATTTTTTGGTTTCCTAAGATGCATTTATGACTCTGCTTGATTTTATGGCTGCAGTCAATGGTTGCTAGCAGGGGATTATCCAGCACATTACAAAGGTACCTGATTGGGAATGGGAAAGAGTTATAAAAATAATAAATGCCAGGTGGTTGTCAGTCATCTCAGTGACTTTGTATTTTTTGAGCAAAACACCAGAAAACAAAATCAGATTCATTGCTTCCAGAGTAAAATATTGTTTGTATATTTTCACAAATTATGTTATAGTTGTTTTAAATGAAAGCTAAAATTCAGGTCAGGAATGGCCCACCCATCTAGGTTTACTGCATACTTTTGTTCCATAACATTAAAGAAAGGACAATCAAGGGATAAAACTATAGAAAAGAAGTAAACACAGAAAACAATTTAATTGCTGTTTAGTATCTCACAGAGAGTGCTTATTTATATAACTGGACCTTGTTGTATTCCAGCTCAAGCTAAACAAATACCACCAAGTCTTCTTGAATTGAACTGAAATCAAATCGGTTCATTTCCTGAGCCAATCCAAGAAGTGCTAAAAATGAAGATTCTCCCTTCCTGCAAGCCCACCCATCTCTCAAAGCATCTGCCCAGCCCCTATCATTCCTTCCCTTGCCATTAGGGGAAACTTGTGTTTGTAGTGGCTGAAACAAAAAACAGCCCCATTTAGAAGGACTGCTGTCAATAGTCCTGCTTCCTAATCAACAGATGAAAGTCCTGGGGTATTCTCTGTTGTGATGGAGAAGGCCTTATAAAAAGAACAAGCTGGTAATTATAGAATTGTTTTCGAGATTAGCATTTGAAATGAACTGGGAAAGGATTGGAGAAGGTAGTGCTTGAAAATCTGTGTTCTAAAGCATCCTTTGAAGTTCATTTCTAATCTAGACATCAGAAACTTTGCCACACAATTAATCTCTGTAACAGCAACAACAAAATCATGGTATGTATCACCTTTCTGAATGTGGCATCCTCCAGATTCTGGAGGATACATTTCCCTGAATTCCCAGACACATGTCTCCTGGCAATTTTGGAAATTGCAGTCCTAACATGTCTTGAGGGAACCACCATACATACATACATACATACATACATAAATACATACATACAAAATTCCCTTCTCACCCCTATGGGTGGTATGTGTCTTCCTCAACCTCGGGTCTTCCACCAGAGGCCTGGGAGTTTGAAGGCTCTGCACAGTATCTTAGCTGTTATTAGCACTGCACTCTTCTGGACAGAGAGCTCTGATGGTGTTCCTGGGATTGGAACTAGTCTCCCAGCTTAGGAGTCACAGCCCTGAGTGCTCTCACCACCACTGAAACCACTTTGGCCTTCACTTTCCACATCCTCTCTAGTTCCTCCTTCAGGCCCTGGTACTTCTCCAGCTTCTCATACTCCTTCTTCCTGATGTTGCTGTCACTTAGCACCACTGCATCTATCACCACAGCTGTCTTCTGGTCCTTGTCTACTATCACGATGTTTGGTTAATTGGTCAGTGTCCATCTGGACAGGATCTTAGCCCTGTTATTCTCCATGACCTTCTGTGGAATCTCCCATCTGGACTTGGAAGGGTCTAGCACATACATTGTGCAGATGTTCCTGTACACAGTGCTAGCTACTTGGTTGTGCCATTCAGTGTATGCTGTTCCTGCCTGCATCTTACACCCTGCCCCTATGTGTTGGACTGTCTCTGAGGCCTCTCTGCACAGTCTGCACCTTGGGTCCTATCTAGTGTGGTAGACCCCTGCTTCTATGGATCTGGTATTTAGTGCCTGTTCTTTTGCTGCTATGATCAGTGTCTCAGTGTTGTCTTTTAGTCCAGCCCTTTCCAGCCATTGGTGGGATTTCCCTATATCAGCCACCTCTGCTATCTGTCGATGGTACATCCCATGCAGGGTCTTGTCTTGCCATGGCACTTCCTCTGCTTGATCTTTCTTCCATGTCTTCTGCTGCCTCAGGCACTCTCTCAGCAGCTCATCCTTGGATGCAATCTTACTGATGTACTCCTGAATGCTCTGGGTTTCATCCAGGACAGTGGCTTTGACACTCACTGGACACCACCCATCCTCTTTCCAGCTGGTGTACAGTCTCTGGATGTTGGACTTGGGCTGAAAAACCCTGTACATTCTTTGCAGCTTTTGGGTCTTCACATCAGCAGCCTATACAGTTTCATTTGTATTTTGTATTTACCTTATCAAAATATGAAAGATAGCAATACAATTAATGTTCATTTATCTTTGGTTAGAAGATTGATTCAGCATGAAAGAAAACCTAATATTGCTAAGAGCTATGATTGCTCCCTCTTCTCTCTCCCATCTCCTGTTCATCTTATAAATATGGAAACAGATCAAAGGTTGATGTGAATGAAAAGGGATTTTATCCTAGCTACATATGTCAACTGTGCCATAGCTAACTAATCCCTTTAAAACATCGTGTCAGCCAAGTGCAAGTGCAGGTGTATATCACCTGATGTCTGACCTGGAAAGTCCAAATCAATTTTCCATCTTTTAATGGCATTCAAAATTACCTCAACTAACAAAGCAGGTCACTCCAATTCATGAGACAGATAGCCCTTGGCCATTCATTCCACTTGAAAGACATCTTTTCCATTAACATTTCTGTGACCTCTCTGATAAATTGTGTCCCCCAACCCAATCACATTATATGATCAGATACTGTATGTTGCATTCATTTGAGCTCAGTTCAAAAGTCTGTTCAGTCTAACCATGTTTCTGTAATTGCACATAACAAATCAATAATTAAAATCCTGTGGAAGAATAGCATAAGATCTTAACTTGAAACATGGTATTTCCACACTGCCATTGCTTTCCACTCCCCAAATCCTCAAAAGCAGTATAAAAATGATCCACAATTGTCTAAACCTCTGCTGACACCAGAATCCTGACAACAAGGAGCAAAAATCAGTGTAGATCCTCACCCCGCTGCACAAAAAAGAAAAGAAAAAAAAAGAAATTTAGATTTAAAGCCTCAAGAGCCTGCTCATTTATCTGAGTTACTAAGGGGGACCGGCCAAGGTGGCTGAAGTTCAAGAGATGGAAGCGTTCTTACAAAAGGATCTCCTGCACTGCACTGCAGCAAAACTGGAAGGAAATCAGCCCAGTTGTGAAAAAGAAATAACAGAGTGGAGTATGGACCCAATCCAGGAGCAATGCAAATACCTCATGTGGAAGAGCCACTACTAAAAATGTCCTTTTCCACAGATCCCTTTGGAAGGTAGATGCCAAATTTCTCTTTGTTTGAGCAGAGTGTTCAAATCATATCATGTTTCGTTATTTGCTAAAGGCAGTCCAAAATCATAAGACGCTAATTGAGTCAGAAAGTAGTATCTGTCAGTTCTAGAATTCCATAATCCCTGCAGGCATTTCTTGTTTCTAGGTAGGCATAGCCAACAGGATGTCCCTGTGGAGTGCAGAAAGAAGGAAGGATAAGCCCCAGAAAATTCAGGGCAAATAAGATTGTAAGAACAATGGAAGCTACAACAGTTGTTAAGTTTGAGAAGCCCCCAAATCCATTGAGATTCTTCTGGTTTCCACAGAGAAAATGAGTTCCATTTCTGATCTCCACAGAATGCATACACTAATTCCCCAATATGTGACCTCCACATATGCTGGACCATAATTCCCATAATATCCTGTCAGTATGGCCAAATTGTAGAAAGCTTAGAGTTTCTCCCACCTTTTTATAATATACACGATACCCTTCTTTCTGATGCCTTTGATTCTCTTCCTTTTTGCATTCTTTTGGACTCCAGACAATTATAATTCCAGTCAGGAATGTATTGGACCTCATATCCAAAGCCATGGATGTGCAGGTTGCACCCATCAACACCTTCTTAAAGAAGCAGCATCATTTCCTGGGCCTCCACGCTAGCTATGCGATCCAAGGAAAACAGACACTGGAGTTAAGGAGGTGCTAACAGTTCCTCCCTGCACACTCCAGTGCACCTTTTTGGATCTAAAGCACAGCACATCCCTAATGCTAACAAGCCATTCATGAAGGAATGGTCAATATTTATTCAAACTGCAAATTTTATTTTTATCAAATGGCCAAATCAAGTCTCTGCACATTTCTGCCTTGACTTCCAGTTCTGCAAAAGAGTTCAAGGCACAAAGGATTGTTACATGTTACCAGCTCATGCCTTGATATTCAGCCAATTACCTTGGATATCATGGACCAATTTGCTGTTTACAATGAGGTCCAGCCAAAGTTGCTTGGGATTTAGCAATTGTCCAAATGAGAAATGTAACTATCACACCAAATGCAATGGCTTCTCTTGCATCTTTTTGTTTATTATTTACCCCTGGTTCATTTACCCATATAAAGAGTTTCTTGATGTGACACATTTTAATTAACAATCATCCAAAACACATTTACCTGGAAGGAAATCTTCACTAATTGCAGCTGACACTCTAAGAAATGTGCTTTGTACTGAAGCTAATACAATATCACAAAGAAATGGTTACTTAGCTATTGATGCAAAGCACCAAGAACACTTGCTGCAATGTGGAACAATTGTAAGAAGGATGGACAATAAAACATAGGATCACGAATTATGGGAAAACAGTGTATGCATTCATAGTTATTTATTTTATTTATTTATTTTATTTTTATCCTGCATTTATTATTTTTATAAATAACTCAAGGCAGCAAACATACCTGATATTCCTTCCTCCTCCTATTTTCCCCACAACAATAACCCTGTGAGGTGAGTTGGGCTGAGAGAGAGTGACCGGCCCAAGGTCACCCCACCAGCTTTCATGCCTAAGGCAGAACTAAAACTCACAACTTCCTGTTTCTAACCCAGCGCCTTAACCACTAGACCAAACTGTCTTATGGTTTCAAGTCTGTTCTCCCATTCCCCATGAGGTAAGTGAGCACAGCTGGATAGTGAAGACAAGATTTCAGTGCCTACTTCATCATTAGGCTGAGTGAGATGGGTGACTTCACAGCTGAATTTGTGTTATTTAAAATGAGTACTTATATTATTACTAGATGTTTTTCACATACGTATACACACTTACATATACATATATACCGGCATTATATGTGTTTATATGCCGGTATATATGTGTATGTAAGTGTGTATACGTATGTGAAAAACATCTATCTGCAAGCCTGTACATGACCAGCATGGTCTTCATCCTGCAGTGGATTGATTCAGGATCATCATCATGAACAAAACACCAGCATGCACACCAAAGAAGAAAACAGGTGTGTACATATAGGCTATTCTGGTTCAAACACCCAAATATGTTCAGTACTATGGTGATGAGTACAATCATGGCATGGTATACTCTTTCATCTCAAAATACCAGCAGAACTTTGATTTTAAGTTATCTTCTCAGAAGATTTAGAATGCAAAGGATTTTCTTGCCATGAACCCTAAGTTCACAAGGAAATGTTTACAACTATTGGCTTAGCAAACATGGGGTAAAAAGTGACCTTACTTACTTACTTACTTACTGGATTTATAAAGCCTCCCAGCTGAAACAATGCGACTCAATGTGGTGTACAACAGAAAATGCTACAGACCCTATCAGTAAAGGAATTTCATCTAGCGTGGTCCAGGAGGCGAGCCTTCTCTGCAATGGCGCCCACCCTTTGGAATATCTTGCCCCCGGAGTTGAGACGGGTCTCCTTGCTCTCAGACTTCCGGAAGAAACCGAAGACCTGGTTCTGCCGCCTTGCTTGCAAGGGGGAGAGCAATAGTGCCACCTGGGGATGGCTGGCGCTATAGCACCTCTTAGTGATTGTGTTCCATCTCCACTTGGATTTTTCATTCATTTTTGTTTATATTTTAATGGTAATTTAGATGGTTATGTTTTTAGTGTCGTTTTATTGTAAACTGCCTAGAGTCCCCCATTGGGGGAGATGGGCGGTGACATAAATTTAATAAATAAATAAATAAAAACACAATAGACCAAAAGAATCACATAACATTAAAACATACATAATATATAAATATGAAATACAAAATATAAAATGGTGATCAGATACAAATAATGAAAATAACAAAAGGGGACTCCACTGTGCTGGACCCAAATAAATAAGTCTAAATAAGTCATTTTGTCTAATTTGCTTATATATTTCTAGAAGTCTCTACTTCTTTGAAATGTGGCTCATCTGTAAAATTCTGCCTTGCATCATTTCATAGAACTGAGTGCAATCAGCAATACATTTGTTCTTTGTTTTCAGTATTCCTAATTGCTTCTGGAACAACTGGCTGCTCTCTGAAGAGGGAAAATTGGTTGGTTGAAAGAGAACTTGCCAAAGCCAACTTTAAAATGCTTCATTTGTTTCATGTTTGATGACATGGTACTATCCACTTCAATTTATTAAATCCCAAATGTGGAATATTAAAGGAGAAAAAGATTTAAATGGAAAAGCAAAATGGAGGATAAAGAGAGAACAGATTGAAACCCTTTGGATCATGCCGATTTAATATTGATAACATGTTTAGTAATGTCAGTTGATGAATAAATATGTTTTAATAATGAAAGAAATAATAATGTAACAGAAAAATATCCAAATGGAATAATTCATATTCAACAGGAACGTATTCCAAAAATAAAAGGATATGGTTCTCTTAATTTACATCTATGAGATAATCTGAAGAGGCATGTAAATGGTGGATTTTCTCATAATGATTCAGTAACCTCAAAGTTTAAAATTCCAGCTGATCTAAGCTTAGTTGTAACAAAGGGACTAATTAACCAATGTTCTTGAGAGCAACTAGAAAGGCAATTTGTCTGGGGAAGAAGCAGGTCAGAGTCCTTAGCAGTGCCAAATGACAGCAACACCAGGAAGAAGGAGTATGAGAAGCTGGAGAAGTACCAGGGCCTGAAGAAGGAACTAGAGAGGATGTGGAAAGTGAAGGCCAAAGTGGTTCCAGTGGTGGTGGGAACACTCGGGGTTGTGATTCCTAAGCTGAGAGAGTGGTTCTAACAGATCCAGGAGCAACATCAGAACTCTCTGTCCAGAAGAGTGCAATGTTAGTAACAGCTAAGATACTGCGCAGAGCCCTCAAACTACCAGGCCTCTGGTAGAGGACCCGAGGTTGAGGAAGAGACATACTACCCAGAGGGATGAGAAGGAAATATTCAGTTCTATAGATCTCTTAGCTAAGTAAACAGCATAGAATCAACCCACCAGAATAGAGATCTTCCTGTGTTAAGTGGAAGTCCTACCATAGTTTGAAAATTTAAGTCATAAATATTAGAATTCAGCAGTCATAAATATTAGAATTCACCATTCCTTCTGGAGACCAGAACGTTTATTATGGACAATTGATTGAATTACTGTATATCGTTTCCCTTTATTGCAGAATGTTTTACCTGGAGAATTTCATGTGAAATAGGAATGTGAAAATCCTATTACCTATTTTTCCAATCTGTACCATTTTTGCATATGTGAACCTAAATATACCTTCTGTCTTATTTCTACAACTCTGTAATTTTTTTTAAAAATCCACATGATTTTGGCATTTAAATGTAAGTTGAAATATGTCTTCTTAGACATGTTTCTTCTTATATCTGTTTTAAAATACATTTCTATGGGTTTCAAGGCCAGGCCTGCTGTAAAATAGTAGATTATTAAACTCCAATCCTCCATCAGGTAGAGATACACATGTTAGATTGGTTCATTGTGGAATTCACATAAGTAACATTCCTTTAAAAATTCTTAGTTAGAAATTATGTGTGGGACATATTTCTCCTTGAACTTGGTATAATATATACAACCCTTCACTGAGATCTCGTTTTCATATAGGCAGGTAGTGTAGCTACAGTAATCAGAGTTGATATTCTTTACTCTGTGAAAGTGAAATAAAAAATGATGATTTCATTCAGGGTGTGTTGAGGTTTCAAAGTCTGACTTCACTAAATAAGGGTTTTTTTTCCTCAACAAACCACATCCTCAAAGCCCTTGGTTACCACAGTCATTGCTCATTGGAAGCTCATTGTTAATTAAGTGCCCTTGGAAGTAATAGTAACAACTCTTCTGTAAATTTCTGGATCAGATTTTTATAAAAAGATATGAACTGTTTTCTTCCCTCTGTGTTCTATGTCAATGTAATTTTTTTCGAATTAAGTTGCCAATTGAAGTCAGCAGCCCAGCAAATAGGAATCTGAGGAAAACCAAAATATTGAACTTACTCTTGGCATTATATTTTAACTAATTGTTTATACTTGGTAAAATAAAAAAATCTTAATCCATATCATCACGTCAGAAATTGAAACATACTTTGGATGGGGTCTCTTCCTTCACACGTGGGAGCTCAGGGAAATGTTCCCCATTACTACTCTTAAAATGACTCCACCATTTCCTAAATTACCGAGGTCAGATATGCACCTATATATACGTTTTTACATATCAGAATAAGAAAGAGCATTACATTCCTAGTTAATAAGAGGTTATTACAAGTTTGGGGAAATTATAGTAATAGAGGATGAGTCCTGAAGAGCCTCTCTGACCTTCAAGACACATATATTAGTAGGATTAAATTATGGGGACTGACTAAACTAAATTAACTGGAGATAATTGAAAACACAATTCTTTGAAATTATTAGCTCTAAAGTCTGGAATGCCATTGGTAAATTAAGGATAAAATCAGTGTTACCTTTTATTCCTAACACAGGTAGGCTACATTTGGTTGAGGCTACATAATTTGGAGGATAATTGCCTTTTCCCACTGTGAACAGAAAAGGATATTTGCCTCAGGACAATATTTCAAGACTATCTGAATGCCAGCTCTTAACTATTGAATAGATTAGTGTGAGCACAGTTACTTACATTTATTTGGTTTATTCATTCTGTTCATTCATTCATTCTTGTCCTTCTGATCCCCATTATATATGTATCTATGTACACATAGACCTTGAAGAAAAACCAAAATACAGCCTTCCAATTAATCTTCATTTTCTTCACTCATAATGGCCCTATGAACCAGTGAGTTATATAGATCAATGGTTTGATTCAGTGTAAGCTGCCTGTTTAGCAAGGCACTGCATGCGTTTGTAAGTAGAACAATGTTCTGAAGATAAAACCCATCTGCTCAGGCAGTGCCAGCTAAATATAGATATTCACTGTCATTGTTCTTTCTGGTACAAATTGTTACATTTATAATCACGTGAATTTTGAATCCTTCTTATAGGTTCTCTTTTTTTTTTCTTGTGTAAATAGGCAACAGAGATGCTTTTAAGAGATTATGTTTGTCCCTCAATGTCACATTTCCATTGTGCCTGATTATACAAGCTAAATTATGGATACATACCAGTGAATGGAATCTGGCACAAAGGTGAACCCAGTTTTAATTCTACATAAGCCTTGTAAGTTATGTCAGCACTAACAGAAACCAAATTCTGGATGGAAGATACAGGGTGTTACCTTCTAGCTTCTACTGACTACCAAGCCACTTGTTAGCCTCACTATATAGATCAGACCAGAAACTCAACACCATAGGAAAGCTAAAACTACTTTTATTAAAGCCAGTTTTGTGTAATGATTAAAACACCAGGCTAGAAACTGGGAGACTGTGAGTTTTAGTCCTGCCTTAGGCATGAAGCCAGCTGGGTGAGTTTGGACCAGTTGCTTTCTCTCAGCCCTAGGAAGAAGGCAAGGACAAACCACTTCCAAAAAACCTTGCCAAGAAAACTGCAGGGACTAGTCCAGACAATTGCCAGGAATCAACACAAAAGGCACAAAAAAAAACCCACAACCCAGAATCTTGCAAATCTGACTGTGCTTAATCTCCTGTCCTTCTATATTCTAGTGAATCAGGAAGGTGTTAGCCTGATTCACTTCCAAATATTATCATGCTTTCCAGGACTTAAATAATGTTTCATCTCTCTTTGCCTAGGTGATGGTTCTTGCATATTTCTGTCAAGGTCATCTCCCTTACCCTCCACCAGTGCTTTTCAAACTTGGCAACTTTAAGATGTGTGGACTTCAACTCTCAGAATTTCCCAGCTAGCTCTACACCATTAAAGCCTGTTATCCAGTGAAAACAATCTGAGTATAGATGGCTGTTAAAGCTATATTCTAATTTCTTAAAGAGCTGGGAAGTCTAGTCTCCCACCACCACCACCACCACCCACACACACTTTTTTAATTTAAGGGTTAATATTGGGTAAGGAAATGAAATAGAACTTATTTTTTTCCTGCCTTGTTTTATAGGTAAAAAAGAGAAAAAGAGTTTACAATAGAAATTCAGGAAATTTGGATGTGACTATACAAATATACTTGTGCACAAATCTACAACCAATTGAGAAGGTTAAGAGTAGGAGCCAAATAAGTCCCTTTCACAAGGTAAAAATAGGTCTCCTTGTACCAGCACTTCATTTCAGCCTCACAAGAAAAATGAATTATAGCAAATTAGTAGAAAAGCAGGAATAATCCAACTGATTGTTCCTTTTCTTCCATTTACTTTTTCTTATAAAAAAAAGTTATGGATAATCCAGGGGTTCTGGAGAAATGCAGGATACTGTATTATTGACTGGAGGCTACCCCTGCCCCTCAAAATTACATACTGCAAATTAATATAAAAGTGGTTCAAAAAGCATGAAACATAGGGACTATTTTGATATCTTAAAAATGGACAGCAAATACTTTAAGTTGTTGTTGTTGTTGCAATCCGTTTAAAATGTCCTTTTCTTAAGAAGTGAAACATGGAATCTCTTGCTAAATAGGACAGCCATCACTAGATCTACTATGGAATACACTTTGATATAGTGATGTGGTGATGTAGTTGTAAAGTAGGTGCATTAAAAGTCATTTGATTGGTTGATTATGTTTCATCAAGTTGGTGTTCACTCTTAGCTACCACATAGCTGGACCTGTCCGCAACCTGACCCTTCAGGTCTTCCAGCAGTATTAGAATTCATAGTACATATGAATGCACACAAATATATATTAGTGTTAGTACTACTACTAATACATCTGTTTTCCAAAAGATTGCTAAACCTGTGTTTATAAGGGCTGGCAAAAAACCCTCACAAGAATCCACCTATCAGGAATTACATGGACATTAAAGATACCTTTCTGGAAATCAACTGCCCAATCTAGCCATGGAGAGCAGTTCCCAGTGACAGGAGGGGAGGGGCTAAAAGAAGATGGGTTGATGCCAAGCCCTGACCATGTCAGTAATCTCATAGGCAGTGAGGCAAACTGGGCTGTATCCACAATGAAAATTGTGTCTAGAGAAAAGAGGAAACACTACTTTCAAACTGGAACAACTAAGGATAACTTTAAACTGCTTCAGCTGTGAGCTGGAGATGAGAAAAAGGCTCACATGATAGAACATATTCATGCCACACATAGGGAAATATGATAAGGAGCCTTATATCTCTCTTATGGGAGTTGGGAAAAGCTTTGGTATTTCTATATAAATATTTCTATTGCTATACTTTTACAAGCTTAGCTCTCTATTTGAATAAATATTTGCTCTGAGCTTCCAAGATTCTATTCTGATGATGTGCTAAAGGTAATATAATGTTCTGAAGCCTATCTGAGTCAACAGTGAGTAGATATTGAATTCTTTTTCTTTCTTCTCATTCACTTTTCTGGAGATGTGCTAATGTAAGGAGTATTGCTTCTGTTCCAACCATCTGTGTCACATATAGTGTAGCCTAATTAGATAAAATTGTGTGTAGGATCTTGCTTTGATTTAATTCATCCCCACAGTAATTTATGTGGCTGAAGCACACCTTCTATTTCATTGAATTAAACTTAATTTTGAATACAATTATACATATTGTATTTATACCAATGTTTTCATCTTTGAAAAAAAGAAACACTTGAGATTGCAGAAAATTCTAGCTTTAAACTTTTAAAAGTTATCATTTTTTTAGCTTTGCTGAATTTGTGTCATGAGTACTGATGGCGAGCAGGAGGGGGCCTCTATCCAGGGTGGAAAACGCATGCGTAGTACTGAAGAGTTAAGCAGCCATTCAAAGAGACACAGATCAGACCCGCCTTAACTTTTGGGGTTTATCTGTCTGGGTTTTTCCCACGCTTCTTCAGTTTGTTAGGATTCTGTTTTATGTAGCAGTAATAAACACCAGAGACCTACTCCTCGTCTCAGCGTGATTTCTGACTGTTAGGACAATTTGTGAGGATTTCATAGTACAAAAAATTCTTTTTCTTTTCCTTTTGCAAAATATAAATGTTCTGAATAGCTTAAGACATTGAAATTTAATTTATAGAAGCACCTTCACCCAAAGGTCAGGGCTGATATAGTAGAACTGGTGTTGTTCTTGTTGTTTATTCATTTAGTTGCTTCCGACTCTTCGTGACTTCATGGACCAGCCCACGCCAGAGCTTCCTGTCGGTCGTCAACACCCCCAGCTCCCCCAGGGACAAATCCATCACCTCTAGAATATCATCCACCCACCTTGCCCTTGGTTGGCCCCTCTTCCTTTTGCCCTCCACTCTCCTTAGCATCAGCATCTTCTCCAGGCTGTCCTGTCTTCTCATTATGTGGCCAAAGTATTTCATTTTTGCCTTTAATATCGTTCCCTCAAGTGAGCAGTCTGGCTTTATTTCCTGGAGGATGGACTGGTTTGATCTTCTTGCAGTCCAAGGCACTCTCAGAATTTTCCTCCAGCACCACAGTTCAAAAGCATCTATCTTCCTTCTCTCAGCCTTCCTTATGGTCCAGCTCTCGCAGCCATATGTTACTACTGGGAACACCATTGCTTTAACTATGCAGACCTTTGTTGTCAGTGTGATGTCTCTGCTCTTAACTATTTTATCGAGATTTGTCATTGCTCTTCTCCCAAGGATTAAGCGTCTTCTGATTTCCTGACTGCAGTCAGCATCTGCAGTAATCTTCGCACCGAGAAATACAAAGTCTTTCACTGCTTCTACATTTTCTCCCTCTATTTGCCAGTTATCAATCAAGCTGGTTGCCATCATCTTGGGGTTTTTTTGAGGTTTAGTTGCAAGCCAGCTTTTGCACTTTCTTCTTTCACCTTCATCATAAGGCTCCTCAGTTCCTCTTCACTTGCCTCCCAAATTTGCTATGGCAAAACCATGGTTTATGTGAACAAAAATGGATTTTTTTCTAAATTAATGTTGAGGGTAGATAAATGTCCTTTAAAATAGTGCTGTCACTACCCCCAAAATGATAATCAAATTCTTATACTGAAGTTTGAATTAGGGTTTCCAGGGATATCTATCTATCTATCTATCTATCTATCTATCTATCTATCTATCTATCTATCTATCTATCTATCTATCTATCTTCTTCCCATTTACCCATTTTCAGTGCTAAAGAAAAGGTTCTGCACGAACCCCTCCAAGTTACATTTAAAATAAAGAAGTTGCACTATTCCACCAAAGCTGACCGAATTTCATCTAGCACAGGGCCGCAACCACAAGGAATGGGAAACCAGCAGCAGTTTCAGAAACGGGGCTGATCCACAAGTATGACGACATGCCACAACAATGGATATGAGAGCTTTTTATCGGGCCCTTCCTTACAAGCACGGGAGGCAGATTATAGTATGATGGCTTAAGGAAGTGCTGACTGCATTTTCAGCTGCTCCCTTAGCAGTGAAGCCGAACAGGGGTTGTGTCAGAACAAGAAGCTGCATACTTGATAGCGTATCACACTAAGCCTGTGTAGCATATATGGAGGCAGGGGAAGGGGAAGTGAAGGAAGACCAGACTTAATAGCAACACCAGGAAATTGTAGCTGATGCTGAGCACAGGTACAAAAAGGGGAAGGGCACCAGCAAGGAGTTTCTCCTATAGATAATTGAACACTTCATGAGAGAAGAAGCCTGGTGGAGATTCCCAGCAATGGAGCAATGCCAATAAGAAAGTGGATTTTAAAGAAGCCTGCAGTTTTTTTCCAATCTGGCATTATATTAACTCTTCTACTTGTAAGCAAATTCCTGCAGGCCTACTCTTGTTATAGGAATTACTTCTCCGCTGTGTTTGGCCATGAGGTAGCTTCTTGTCACACTTCCTAAACATCAGTGTTTTTTTTTCTCTAAAAACAAGTCAGTTAATAATATCTCTAACTCAATCTTTTCTAAGACAATTATTTAGGTTGAGATCAAGTTTCCTGATTAGGAATGGATGAATCTGACGCTTTTTCTATAACTTTCAAGCATTTTCTTCAAGTATCATCCTACATCAATTTTTTACTTTGGGGGAAAAAAAGTTTACATGAAAATTTTTATGCATTTTCATACATTTTTTTCTGATGTAAATATTTGGGTATGCAACTTTCTCAAACACAGTGATTTTTTTCAACCAATTCCTCCTAATCCATGCCAGGTTTTACCTATTTTCCCCCAGCATGCTTGGTTTGGTTTTTGGTTTTTCCTGTGGGCATTTTTGTTTTGTTTTTTGAGAACCACATCATCACATTTGTATAAGCATAAAAACTGAAGGATAATTACCTTCCAACTCACATATCACACAAAAAGTATGAAACAAGCTGGTTAATATTAAAATACAAATTGAACTAACTTTTCCTGCAGATTGCATTTAAACAAACAAGATCAACAGGAGTTCATTTTTTATTGGAATATGGCACTGTGGGAGTGTTTTTTTCTTGCTCCCAAGCCCTTGTCTCCATTGAAATCACCCCTCCAAAGCTGCTATTAGATGGGGAGTCAAAATGATACATTAATGCTACCACTATTTTCCCAACGGAATTAATATCAGTTTGGGAGGTTTGATATTAAGCAAGAAAATTATAATGAAGGAAAGTTGAATATCTTCACTTTCATTTCCATGCTTTGTTCAATATTGGAGTTTCTCCCAACAGCATTTCAGTTAAAATACAGAAATGTACACATAAGGAAATTCCCCATGGCTATTTTGCATCTTGACCTTTAGTTCAAGGGGTTTTAGGCTGTAGAACCTGTTAGTTAATTATACTGTACTGTAAAAAATTTCCCAGAATCCCTGATCAAGAGGCAAAGCTGTAGTGATAGAAAATTAGCTGCATTCAAGTGATCTTTTCCCCCTTATTTTCTAACAGAACCCTATCAAGTCATTATGGACCCCTAGGGTTCTGCAGAGTACAGTTTGAAAAACCCTGGCCCATTTTTAGTTCACCCTGCCTTAACTTATTTTCTACATTATCTTCTACTTCTCTCAATCCCCTAGCATCCAGCCATCTCAAATTTTTCAAGCCCAGTTCTTCTTATTGCTGTTTCATCTACTTGCTAGCTTAATCATTAAAAGAAACTACGAAAGATCATAATAATAATAGGAGCCCTTTCCACATATTGCAAAATATATCAAGTCTATCACTTAATTCTTCCAACCCACCTGTAAATCAAACAGTGTCTACCTCTAATAATTGTTGTGTTGTTTATCCGTTTAGTCGCTTCCGACTCTTCTTGACTTCATGGACCAGCCCACGCCAGAGCTTCCTGTCGGTCGTCAACACCCCCAGCTCCCCCAGGGACGAATCCATCACCTCTAGAATATCATCTATCCATCTTTCCTTTGGTCGGCCCCTCTTCTTTTTGCCTTCCACTCTCCCTAGCATCAGCATCTTCTCCAGGGTGTCCTGTCTTCTCATTATGTGGCCAAAGTATTTCAGTTTTGCCTTTAATATCATTCCCTCAAGTGAGCAGTCTGGCTTTATTTCCTGGAGGATGGACTGGTTTGATCTTCTTGCAGTCCAAGGCACTCTCAGAATTTTCCTCCAACACCACAGTTCAAAAGCATCGATCTTCCTTCTCTCAGCCTTCCTTATGGTCCAGCTCTCACAGCCATATGTTACTATAGGGAACATCAGTGCTTTAACTATGCGGACTTTTGTTGTCAGTGTGATGTCTCTGCTGTTAAATATTTTATCAAGATTTGTCATTGCTCTTCTCCCAAGGATTAAGTGTCTTCTGATTTCCTGACTGCAGTCAGCATCTGCAGTAATCTTCGCACCTAGAAATACAAAGTCTTTCACTGCTTCTATATTTTCTCCCTCTATTTGCCAGTTATCAATCAAGCTGGTTGCCATAATCTTGGTTTTTTTGAGGTTTAGCTGCAAGCCAGCTTTTGCACTTTCTTCTTTCACCTTCATCATAAGACTCCTCAGTTCCTCTTCACTTTCAGCCATCAAAGTGGTATCATCTGCATATCTGAGATTGTTAATGTTTCTTCCAGAGATTTTAACCCCAGCCTTGGATTCCTCAAGCCCAGCATGTCGCATGATGTGTTCTGTGTACAAGTTGAATAGGTAGGGTGAGAGTATACAGCCCTGCCGTACTCCTTTCCCAATCTTAAACCAGTCCCTTGTTCCCTGGTCTGTTCTTACTGTTGCTACTTGGTGGTTATACAGATTCTTCAGGAGGCAGACAAGATGATTTGGTATCCCCATACCACTAAGAACTTGCCACAATTTGTTATGGTCCACACAGTCAAAGGCTTTAGAATAGTCAATAAAACAGAAATAGATGTTTTTCTGAAACTCCCTGGCTTTTTCCATTATCCAGCGGATATTGGCAATTTGGTCCCTAGTTCCTCTGCCTTTTCTAAACCCAGCTTGTACATCTGGCAATTCTCGCTCCATGAACTGCTGAAGTCTACCTTGCAGGATCTTGAGCATTACCTTACTGGCATGTGAAATGAGTGCCACTGTTCGATAGTCTGAACATTCTTTAGTGTTTCCCTTTTCTGGTATGGGGATATAAGTTGATTTTTTCCAATCTGATGGCCATTCTTGTGTTTTCCAAATTTGCTGGCATATGGCATGCATCACCCTGACAGCATCATCTTGCAAGATTTTGAACAGTTCAGCTGGGATGCCATCGTCTCCTGCTGCCTTGTTATTAGCAATGCTTCTTAAGGTCCATTCAACCTCACTCTTCAGGATGTCTGGCTCTAGCTCCCTGACCACACCGTCAAAGCTATCCCCAATATTGTTATCCTTCCTATACAGGTCTTCCATATATTCTTGCCACCTTTTCTTGATCTCTTTTTCTTCTGTTAGGTCCTTGCCATCTTTGTTTTTGATCATACTGATTTTGGCCTGGAATTTACTTCCATTGTTTCTAATTTTCTGGAAGAGGTCTCTTGTCCTTCCTATTCTATTGTCTTCTTCCACTTCCACGCATTGCTTGTTTAAAAATAATTCCTTATCTCTTCTGGCTAACCTCTGGAATTTTGCATTTAATTGGACATATCTCCCCCTATCACTGTTGCCTTTTGCTTTCCTTCTTTCTTGGGCTACTTCTAGTGTCTCAGCAGACAGCCACTTTGCCTTCTTGGTTTTCTCTTTCTCTGTGATGTATCTTATTGCCGCTTCCTGAACAATGTTGCAAACTTCTCTCCATAGTTCTTCCGGGACCCTATCTACTAAGTCCAGTCCCTTAAATCGATTCTTCACCTCCACTGCATATCCTTAGGAATATTAGTGAGCTCATATCTAGCTGATCTGTGGGTCTTCCCTAATCTCTTTAGTCTGATCCTAAATTGTGCAATAAGAGGTTCATGATCGGAACTACAGTCAGCTCCAGGTCTTGTTTTTACCGACTGTATAGATGTCCGCCACCTTTGGCTGCAAAGAATGTAGTCAATCTGATTTCGGTGTTGTCCATCTGGTGAAGTCCATGTATAAAGCCGTCTCTTAGGTTGTTGGAAGAGAATGTTTGTTATGCAGAGTGAGTTGTCTTGGCAAAATTCTATCAGCCTATGTCCTGCTTCGTTTTGTTCTCCCAGACCATGCTTACCTGTAATTCCAGGTGTCATTTGACTGCCCACCTTAGCATTCCAGTCTCCCGTGATGAAAATAACATGTCTTTTAGGCATGCTGTCCAGTAGGTGCTGCAGATCCTCATAGAACTGCTCTACTTCAGCTTCTTCAGCATCTGTGGTTGGGGCGTATATTTGGATCACTGTGATGTTAGATGGCTTGCCCTGAATTTGAATTGAGATCATTCTATCATTTTTTGGATTGTATCCAAGCACAGCTTTAGCCACTTTACTATTAATTATAAAGGTTACTCCATTTCTTCTGTGGTCCTCTTGTCCACAGTGGTAGATCTGGTGGTCATTTGATGTGATGTGGCCCATTCCAGTCCATTTCAGTTCACTGATGCCCAAAATGTCTATCTTTAATCTTGACATCTCACCAATAACCACATCCAATTTGCCTGGCTCATAGATCTTACAGTCCAGGTTCCAATGGTTTGTCGATCCTTAGAACATCGGATTCGCTGTTCACCACCAGCACCGTCGGCTGCTAGCCGTCCTTTCGGCTTTGAGCTAGCTGCGTCATCACTTCTGGGGCTAGTTGAACTCATCCTCTGTTCCTCCCCAGTAGCATTTTGACCATCTTCTGACCTGGGGGTCTCATCTTCCGATGGTATACCGACATATCTCTGGTGGTACTGATCCATTTAGTTTTCATGGCAAGAATACTGGAGTGGGTTGCCATTACCTTCCCCAGGGATCGCATTAAGTCTGACCTCTCTGTCATGACCTTCCCATCTTGGGTGGCCCTTCACGGTTTAGCTCATGGCATCATTGAGGTGCTCAAGCTCCAGCACCACGACAAGGTAATAATCCTTTGCTAAAGCTAATAATTGTAGATCCATTCAAAACCAAAATGGTGTCCAATGAAAAAGAAGGAGTTGCAAACTACCTACATTCGAACTGTTTGGGGAGGGTGTTATAATTAAATCAAGGTTTTTGTTATGTGCTCATTTTGTAGAGATATATTTGCATTGGAAGATAGGACTTCACAATATGCTAAATCTGCTTTTATTTTCTGGACAATTATCTTGCATAAAAAGATTAACAGAATACCTGCATTTTTAGAAAGATCTTTAAAAATAATTTCTGCCACTGAAGTATAAAAGGGGAATGAGAAAAGCAAGCTTTTCCATTTTCATTTTTGGCTAATAAAATGTCTCCCTGTTGGATTCTACATTCTATTTTTGACTGCCTATGGTGTAGAAGGATTAATGATTTGGGGATTTAACTCAACAGAGTGCTTGGATACATTTACTTTAGAGATTTTTGCATGAGTCTGAAAACACTGAAGTGAGGGGGGAGGAGAGACAGAGAGAGAGATAAAAATGATGGAGTAGAACCTTTTTTTTTAACTTCCAAAAGATCCTTTCTTGTGCAAACACCCACAACCAGAGAGTATCCATACTGTGAGCAAGGCTACTGACATGATGGTATTATATTATCACACACAATTCAGTTACAGTGGATTAACTTTAAGAGAAATAGTTACTTGAGCAACCATGATTGTTTCTTCACAGAGAGGATTACACTTATGGAAAAATTACCCACATACTTCATAGTCTTTTTGGAATGGGCTGTGACTTTAAACACTCTCACTTAAACTATGTGGCTTTGGAACAAATTTACAGGAAACCCTCTTTCTAACAATCCTCACTTGAACAGATTTTAGACATCATGGGCAAAATCTGCAACAAATCTGCAAAACCAAAGAGTTGTTGCAGTTGGTCACTTGTAATATCTAGCCACTGTTCGTCTCCACTGTTTTCTTTCCTGGCGTCACAAGCTGTGATCCTCCAATTCCACATGGTCTTTCAACTGGGGCTTATCTTGAGTGAACTGGTATCCTATGCTTATGGTAGACAAATCACCTTCAATGGCAGTGCTGGTGGTTAAATGCCTGCAGATCATCCTGTGTCTTTCTCTTCAGCACCTTGATTTCCTTCCTCTTCATTGTTTCTTTTCCCATTCACCATTTAAAGGGCATTCAGCTTTAATGGACACCTTTTACCTTACTAGTCCATTAAATTGAGAGCTTGTTGTCTTGATAGTGGAAATTACATCATTTAGTGCCTCATGGTAGGTGGAGAAATTTAGAATGTGTGAATATAAGCTATATTTTAGTGTTTTTCAAACTTGGCAACTTTAAGGTGTGTGGACTTCAACTCCCAGAATTCTGGGTGTTGAAGTCCACACACCGTAAAGTTGCCAAGTTTGAAAAACATTGCTATATCTGATTCCTTTGAACCACCAATTTCTGTGAAAACTCAAGCTTCCAATTTGGTTTGTGGTGGATTCTGGTAGTTCAATTATTCACCCACTCTTTATTATAAGTGAAGGAAGTAATTCTTTGTTTTAACTGGCAGCACTACTTGTTCTGGAAATTACTATGGGTAATTTTCAGTTTAGTTTGCACCCAGCACACTCCCATTCAGTCCTTACATCCAAATCAGAGATCCGCACCACACAGTACAGCTAACAACAAGAAATATATAGCTTGATATTTATTTATTACACATCGGAAATACTTACCTGGCCAAAAAAAAAAACTGTATGCGATGCACATAAAAAACAGGCAGAGCTTTAATTGTACTATTGCAACCATCCTCTTGACTTTTTTTACCATCTCTGTGGACATCCTTGTTCCAAGCCAAGGGCTCTAACCGCAGGGGCTTCTCTATTTTTCTTCCTGCAAGACCATGTAGCTGCACATAGACAAATGAATAGAGCATTATTCTGTTCCTTCCACAGGAGAGGAAAATGTGCATGTTAGGAGTTCCAGGTACTCATGTAGTCTTTCCTACAACTTTTTTTGGCTGAAAGGAACATCTAGCCTTTGAGGGCTTTCTTGGGACAGAATTTCCAAAAATGGGCAGGGGAAGACAAAAAACTAAATTCACTTTCATTTATTTTTATTAAAAATAAATGTAAGTCAACATGTAAGCTAATAAAATCATTATTCCCCATGTATTTCCCTCAAGGTTTTATTAAAAATCAAGTCTGAAGTCATCCAGCTTTGAGGAATTCATGCAGTCCTAGGACCACAGCTTTGGTAGACAGTCGAGGTGGAATGTAAAAGATCAAGAGGTCAAGTCTGTTTTAAAGTTTTCCCTGTCCTCAGGTCATATAACTAAAACAGTATTTTAAACTTTTATGTTCAGTGTGACAATAGTTCTTTGCTCCAGAATAAATGGCTTTTCAAGGTGAAGGGCAAACTATCTGTTCCTTATTTCCTGGCATTAAGCCACAGTCAGAGAAAACTTGTCATATCACTTAAAAAACAGCCTTGTATATTATACTGGAGCAGCACTCGGCAAATTTCTCATGCCAGTTCCTATCTTTCTAAAAACTTAACACTTGTCATGTTTTAATAGGAGAGGTGGATTTTGAGGGGATTTATTACCAATCATTTCAGACTGGTGGGCCACAGCACATAATGGAAACTTAAACTTATCACAATAATTTTAAAAGAGATGTCAGGGAGTTGTGTTTTTGTTGGAGGGAGGGTCAAACTGTAATAGGCATTATAAGCTTTCTGTTGTGATACTTCTTTATTATTATAAATTTTATTAAGTTTAAAGAGAAAGATAAAAGCTACAAAAAAACAAAAAGCTACAAAAAAAAGAGAAGAAAAACTAAAGAAGTATGAAAACACAAAAGAATTTTTTTTTACATTACAGAAAGATGTGACTTTCAACTTTTAACAGCAAGGATATAGAAAATTTTCAATAATCAATCTCTTTTTGTTGTTTATTCATTTAGTCGCTTCCAACTCTTCGTGACTTCATGGACCAGCGCACGCCAGAGCTTCCTGTCGGTCGTCAACACCCCCAGCTCCCCCAGGGACGAGTCTGTCACCTCTAGAATATCATCTATCCATCTTTCCTTTGGTCGGCCCCTCTTCCTTTTGCCTTCCACTCTCCCTAGCATCAGCATCTTCTCCAGGGTGTCCTGTCTTCTCATTATGTGGCCAAAGTATTTCAGTTTTGCCTTTAATATCATTCCCTCAAGTGAGCAATCTGGCTTTATTTCCTGGAGGATGGACTAGTTTGATCTTCTTGCAGTCCAAAGCACTCTCAGAATTTTCCTCCAACACCACAGTTCAAAGCATCTATCTTCCTTCTCTCAGCCTTCCTTATGGTCCAGCTCTCACAGCCATATGTTACTACGGGGAACACCATTGCTTTAACTATGCGGACCTTTGTTGTCAGTGTGATGTCTCTGCTCTTAACTATTTTATTGAGATTTGTCATTGCTCTTCTCCCAAGGATTAAGCATCTTCTGATTTCCTGACTGCAGTCAGCATCTGCAGTCATCTTTGCACCTAGAAATACAAAGTCTTTCACTGCTTCTACATTTTCTCCCTCTATTTGCCAGTTATCAATCAAGCTGGTTGCCATAATCTTGGTTTTTTTGAGATTTAGCTGCAAGCCAGCTTTTGCACTTTCTTCTTTCACCTTCATCATAAGGCTCCTATCTATCTACTAAGTCCAGTCCCTTAAATCTATTCTTCACCTCCACTGCATATTCCTTAGGAATATTAGTGAGCTCATATCTAGCTGATCTGTGGGTCTTCCCTAGTCTCTTTAGTCTGATCCTAAATTGTGCAATAAGAAGTTCGTGATCGGAACTACAGTCAGCTCCAGGTCTTGTTTTTACCGACTGTATAGATGTCCGCCACCTTTGGCTGCAAAGGATGTAGTCAATCTGGTTTCGGTGTTGTCCATCTGGTGAAGTCCATGTATAAAGCCGACTCTTAGGTTGTTGGAAGAGAGTGTTTGTTATGCAGAGTGAGTTGTCTTGGCAAAATTCTATCAGCCTATGTCCTGCTTCGTTTTGTTCTCCCAGGCCATGCTTACCTGTAATTCCAGGTGTCATTTGACTGCCCACCTTAGCATTCCAATCTCCTGTGATGAAAATAACATCTCTTTTAGGCGTGATGTCCAGTAGGTGCTGCAGATCCTCATAGAACTGCTCTACTTCAGCTTCTTCAGCATCTGTGGTTGGGGCGTATATTTGGATCACTGTGATGTTAGATGGCTTGACCTGAATTCGAACTGAGATCATTCTATCGTTTTTTGGATTGTATCCAAGCACAGCTTTAGCCACTTTACTATTAATTATGAAGGCTACTCCATTTCCTCTGTGGTCCTCTTGTCCACAGTAGTAGATCTGGTGGTCATTTGATGTGAAGTGGCCCATTCCAGTCCATTTCAGTTCACTGATGCCCAAAATGTCTATCTTTAATCTTGACATCTCACCAATAACCACATCCAATTTGCCCTGGCTCATAGATCTTACAGTCCAGGTTCCAATGGTGTGTTGATCCTTAGAACATCGGATTCGCCGTTCACCACCAGCACCGTCGGCTGCTAGCCGTCCTTTTGGCTTTGAGCTAGCTGCGTCATCACATCTGGGGCTAGTTGAACTCATCCTCTGTTCCTCCCCAGTAGCATTTTGACCATCTTCTGACCTGGGGGTCTCATCTTCCGATGGTATACCAACGTATCTCTGGTTGTACTGATCCATTTAGTTTTCATGGCAAGAATACTGGGGTGGGTTGCCATTACCTTCCCCAGGGATCGCATTTAGTCTGACCTCTCTGTCATGACCTTCCCGTATTGGGTGGCCCTTCAAGGTTTAGCTCATGGCATCATTGAGGTGCTCAAGCTCCAGCACCATGGCAAGGTAATGATCCTTTGCTGAAGAATCAATCTCTTACACTTTATTAAACCAAAATCACATTATTTCTATAAATCATTTCCCTTTAGCACATTATAAAAATCACTAAGTACAGTTGCTCCCTCCCCTTATATTAAAATAAAGAAAAAAGATCATATAAACCTCCTAAACAACTCCCCCCCCCAAAATAACACTTTTTAAATTATTCCCTTCCTACTACTGTTCTATACATTTCTGTCTACTGTAATAAAAGTCAAACTAAAAAGCACATATACTCTGCCATTATACTAAATAATATAACAGTTTTAATAATCTTAATAAACCTGAAAAAGGAAAGCAATCCAAAAGAATGACCTTAAATCAAATTCTTAAAACCATCCAAATAAATATTTTATACCCTAATGATATTAATCCATGTCCATAAAAACAAATAACATCAGTCAAACCCTAAAAGTGATACAGATAAACATTCTTTAACCCTTATCCCACTTCAAAATAAATCAAAGCATTTACATATCCCCTCAATGTGCACAGAGCTTTTCTCTTGAAAAAATCAAACAGCCCAATTGCCCTCCTCAAAAATTCCAACTTCTCTTCAGAGGACCTCCCATACATAATAAACCCTTCGTTTTCATAACATTTCACCAAAAAGTCAATTTTACTTATTGCTTGCAGGTCCCTCTCTTGTCTGAATTTCTCCAACTCCACTATCCAATCTTCATCCACAACAAAGGACAAAGAAACTTACACCCCAGTGAACACCAATCCCATACAGAAACTGGACAACCAGGTAAATAGAATTCTCAACAACCTCACCAAGAAAGGCCAAATTACACAAGAAGAACAGAGGCAGATGAAAAGCAGTGGACCCATCCTCCCACGTTTCTATGGACTCCCCAAGATACACAAGCTGGGCATACCACTTCAGCCCATTGTATCATTACCAGGGAGGCCCACATATAACATAGCTAAAGAGCTTACAAAGAAACTCAGACACCTCACAGAGGAGAGTGAACATTCGATCAGCTTCCCACTACAGTGCCTACAGAAAATCAAAAACCTAAAAATAGAAGAAGATGAGATCATGGTATCATTTGATGTCATAGCTCTCTTCACATCCATAGACCCGGCACTAGCGAAAGAACGTATGGCTGCAGTTCTGTGCAACACGCCAGACCTAGCCAAATACACCAAAATAGAAATACCCAGGATAATGGACCTCATCAACCTCTGCCTTACCACCTACTTTCAGTTTGATGGAGAAATATACCGACAGATCAAAGGAACACTCATGGGATCACCGATTTCAGGACTTATAGCAGAGATCGTAATGCAGCACTCCCACACATACAACCCAAAGTATGAATCCGGTATGTAGATGACACTTTTGTCATAATACAAAAGAAACAACTAGAAGAAACCCACAAAACCATCAATAACATCTTTAATGGAATAAAATTCACAAGGGAGGAAGAAGACAACTACTCACTACCATTCCTGGACATCCTCATCAGTAGAGGAAATGATGGTAAGTTAGAAACACAAGTCTACAGGAAAGCTACCCACACCAACCAAGTGCTCCACTACCAAAGTAACAATCCAGCCTCCCACAAGAGAAGCTGTGTAAGTACATTATTCAGACGAGCACTTACACACTGCAGCAACCCAGAACACCAGAAAAAAGAAAAACAACATCTGTACAGCATCTTCCAACAAAATGGATACCTGCTCAACTTTATCAAAAAGTGCCTCACCACCCAACCCACTAAAACCCAACCAATGGAAACTATGAAAAGCATAACACTGCCATACATCAGAAACATCTCAGAAACCACCAACAGACTGTTACAACCACATGGCATCACCGTAGCACATAAACCAACTAAAACTCTTCAAAACATATTAAGTAACCCAAAAGACCCAATAGCCCAAGAAGAAAAAACAGGAGTTATTTACAACAAATGGAAAGACTGTAACAGTCACTATGTAGGACAGACAGGCAGAAGACTAGCAGAGCACATCCACGAACACCAACTAGCCATCAGAAGACACAATGAGAGCTCCTTAATCTCACAACACATGGACAGACTCAACCATAGTTTCAACTGGGAAACGGTGAGCATCCTAAACCAAGCCAAATCCAAAACGCCAGAGAATTCCTGGAAGCCTGGCACTCAGACCAAGCAGCCATCCACAGACACATAGAGGTAAACAACATTTACATACCATTCAAAAGAGACAATAGAAAAGCCAAAAGACCAGTACACCCCCTTTGCAGCAATCAACACCCAGATATGCAAAAATCAACACTAGGATTAACACCAGATGAACCATCAAACAGCACAATACACCCTAATCAAGGAACTGTTAACTCAGGCAATCAACCAAGCAGCAAACAACAGCCCAATCAAGGAACTGCCAAGGAGAGAACAACACCCCCACCAACACAAGCAGGGCAAGCCTCGGTATATAAACTGAGAGCGAGGGCCACTCCCTCTTTGCACTGAAGATGTTGCCTAGTCTGGCAATGAAACATCTGCAAGAAAACAACAAGGCTCAGAGAGCACCAAGGACTCCACAGTTCAACCCTGAGCTACAAATATTTGCTTTGATTAATATCAGCTGTTCAAGTAAATAATATCTGGAATCAGGGTAGAGAATACCAGCTGTTGAAGAGCATGGATTAGAGAGTGCTATTGTATTCATATTCTCCTTTTGCGGTTCCCTGAAGTATCTGGTTGGCCCCCAGGACAACAGAAAGCAGAACTAGGAAGATAAGTGCCAGGGCTCTTCATATGTTTGCATAAATACATCCTATATATTCATTTTCTTCTATGATTACGGTATCACTATTCACGATGACTTACTATCAATGGCTAATTTACTAGTTAAAGGCAAGAGCAGGGCTCACAGCAATTAGGGCATCTCCTACTAGGAGAGGTCGTAGCTAATCATGGGTACAGCTCAGCAACTCCACTCATATTGTGTGACTGCAGCATACAGTAATCTTGCATTGCAGGGTACATTTGGCTTACATGAACTTTTGCCAGCAACTCCATTTACTAATGCCAGAATGGGTCCAGGAATAAAAAACGTAAGGCAGTCAATACTTCTGATAGGCCTCCAGAATTGTCAGAGTGGAAAAAGAATGTTGTTGATCCTCCTAAGTTACATAAATAGGGTCTAATACAGGTGATGGGATTGCATACTTAACTATTTCATATAATAATGCAATCCCATTATTCATAATAATGTAAATGTAAACACTCTATTCTCAGAAATCTTTAAGGCACTTTTAAAACTGAGTCTTATCAGAATATATATATAAAATACTTACCCAAAAAATGTGTTCATGTCTTGAGAACAGCTTTGTTTCATGCCAGGCTGGTTGTTGGCATGTTGTTGTCTGTTTTCTATATTTTCACAACTTGTTTGTATTTTGCAAGGTAGTTCTACACATGTCTACACTGAAGTAAGCTCCAGTGAATCTAATGGAACTTATTCTCAGTAAATGGGCATATGATTGCACATTAATGACTTGAAGGATCCTTGAAACAACAAGTAGCAATGGATTCTAATCATCAACTCGTATATTTTTCTACATTTACCATATTTGAGCTGTAAACATTCTGATGACCACTAGATGGCAGCAAAGAGTTAGGATTAACTTTACTCCAAACTCCACTGGAGTCAGACTAGAATTGGGCAGCCAATAAATGCAAACAAACAAACAAATAAAATTTCTTAACTTTGCTGCTGTCCAGTATTTGTTCAAGTTTTTGCAGTCCAAATATGGAAACCCTATATTTTCTGACAGCAACTGACACAACCATGAATAACCCAATGCTATTAGTGCTTTGTGCCTTTCCTTTTCATCGCTGTTGTGTGTTTGGCTTTCAGAACAGAAGATTTGATTGCTCCCTTATTTACTTTCAGTCTTTTGCCACATCACAGTTCTCAGAGGCCAAGTGATGTCTTATCTGACCTGATTGTTTGCAAAGCAGCAGTTTATGTAATTGTAGATGGAGTAAGCCCTAAATGAACATGAGCAAGAAGTTGAGAAGGATGGGGTAGAATCGTCTTGGGCTTCTCTGTCCAGATCACATATTTTGATCTCTCTCCATGTATCCTCATAATATTCATTGTAATTATATTGTTACTGTTGGAAGGATTCAAGCAACCCCCCCACGCCCACTTTTCTTTCAAACTGCCATTTTCAAACCATGTCCCCCCCCCACCCCTCCGTTAGATGCTTCCCACCAAAAACACTTCCCCAAACCAGGTAAGAAGCTGGAAACTCCAGGGCAAAATGCTAAGATAGAAGGGAAACAATTTAAACATAAGGGATCACAATAGAATAATAAAAGGAACCTCCTGATAACCTAATCAAATTCCAAGTAAGCTGATCAGGTCAGGAAACTGAGAGGACAAAAAGGCAGAGAGGCAACACCTTAGCATAAGTAAAGATAAAGGGACTTCCCCTCGGAATAACAATAATCTAAACCCCACAGGCAAAAGCCACAGCCTTGTGGAGAGCCTAATTGACTAAAGAGCAAGAAACCACAAAACGATAGGGGGTGTGACCACAGGAATGCCTCTGATCTTTGATCAATTGCACAGTCTCAGAATTCTTAGAAAATGCCCTCTCCAAGAAACCGACTAAGTGCGATCCGGTTAAGACAAAACAATGTCTTTTGCGCTCTTTTTACTAACAGAAGACCTGCATCCCCATATAAGGGGCTGGTGGGGGAATACATGTGTGGCCACCTCTGACAGCTGACTTCTCTGTATTTTGCGCTCTCAGACAATAAAGCAACCACCTCTATTCAAGCAACTGCCCGTGTATCTTCGTTCCCTGCTCAGAACGGACCCTGGTAAGATTTCCTTCCAACATTACATACAATACGATGTAATATTACATTGTAGTTATATTGTTCAAATTCAAAACTCTATGAATTCTCAGAATTGACCAAAAAAACAAGTCTTGCAGACAGCTGAGACAAATGAACTGAGTTGTACAAAGTGGGTAAGCAGAAGAGTGGCAAGCTTCATTTACTTGAATTATATATAAACACACACATTGCTACAAGATACCCTGATTTCGCCTCCTAGTCTTGGTATCCAATACAAGCTACAACGATGTTATGCATGTCATGACAATTGGGCAAATGGAGCAAATTTTGTAATTTGTGTTAGGAAGCATGATGGGTTCATTCACATATACCTCTGCCTCAGATAACTTCCACAGACTGCAGTGCCACAACAGCCTGGCATGTTCATAGGCAATGAAGCCTGTGAACATAGGATTAAAAACCTTAATTTAAAAACCAACGGTTATTTTAGCTAGCCCCAAAGCTTAATGGTCAGAGCAGAGCATCCCCATAATAATTAAATGAGAAATCTTTACTGATGAGAAGATACATAAAATCATGCAAAATGACCCTCATTCAGTGGCACCAGAAACAAAAGTTCTGAAGTGCAAAATATTTTGCTTTGCAAATGAGCAATAACCACAATATAGACAGAAAAACAACTTCAAAACTTCCATGCAGACTTCTTATGTGGTCTGTTAGATGTTTGCTAGCACTGCTAGACATAGATGTCTTTTTAAAGATACCACGAAAAAATTTAGACTATTTGCCCATAGTGATTAAGTATGGATTTAATAGTTTTATTGCATGGTTAGTGAGATACATTGTTTATATTTTTGATGTATTGACTGATTTGCCTTTTCAGTCTTGAATAGAGTGTACAGCAGTGTTTCTCAGCCTTGGCAACTTTAACATGGGTGGACTTCAACTCCCAGAATTCCCCAGCCAGCATTTCAACTCCCAGAATTCCTAAGCCAGAAGATTTATAAATCATAGTGACCTTTACTCTGTTATTTCCTGCAGATGGACTTTTTGTCCCTGTTTTCTCCTATATGTATTGTCAGCACTGCTCCATCCAAAAATGTCCAGGATGAAGAATCCCAGATATTTTAGAGTAACTTTCTTTCTGATCAGAGAGGAAAGGCAAAAAGAGGACATGTCCAGGGACATCCAGAAATCCAGATATTACTTTAATTTAAGCCCCATCTGTTACTGGTACTCATATGGATTACAGTCAAGTGAATATGGTCTGGAACAGAAATATTTGAGCTGAGCCCTAACTATAAGCAGATATAAGCCCAGGGTCATCTGCAGGGGGTGGAGGGTATCAAGAAAGTCATTCACCCCAGTCTGAAGGAACTTTCGGGCTTTAATAATCAACCTTGGATTGCCTTCCTTTGCTTGAGAATTTAGGACTAAAAGGAAGATTTATAAATCCCAGTGACCTGTTTGTTTCCCATCCTCAGGTTTTCTTTTTTCCAATTACCCATGCCTTTTAAATGAAGATGTAGCTTTTTTTTTTTTTTTAGTATTTATCTGACAGTTTAACAAGCATGAAGAGAGCTGTTGGGAGGACAGAAAACAACACAAAGCCATTATCAAGATTAGCTTTTGAGTAGAACTTCATTCATTAACAAGGTGAACTTCCAATAAAATGGTGAAGTACCTTTTCCCACACATGGCTAATCCCCAAAACTCTTGGAAACCGTAGTTTGGTGAGTGATATGGTTTTCCCAGAGCTGCAGCTCTGAGGCTTTGGAGTTTTCAAGGACTCTCAAATTTCCTTCCAGTCATCAGCAATGGCAGATGGCAAGTGGTAGTGTTGTTGGTAGGACAGGTAGATGGGAGCTGTAGTAGGAGGGCAGGAAATAACTTGTCTGGAGGACTCATGGCTTGGGAATTTTATTACAAGCCCTAACTTTCCCTTCTGTCAGTTTCCATAATGCACTGCAGAACAAGAATAACAGTTAACCCAAGTATGGCTTGAGGCCTCCTAAATCTGACTGAGATTAAAAAACCCTTGTATCTGAAAACAACTTTTATTTAATATGCATGTCGATATTCCAGGCAGCAGGCCAGAAGGAAATCTGATCATGATGAAACTTGGAAGACATCCATATTTCACACTGAAAACACATAGGAGGAATGTACAGTGATTGAAAGAATTAATCTAGATTTAATGCATCATTTTGTACATGATAGGATGTTGTAACCTTTATGGCTAAAACAGACCATAATCCTCCCCAACACACAAACATCTGGTATGGAAGGGGCAAAGAGGATCAGAGACAGAAGTTTGGGGGTAATGTAAATTTGGTTTGGAAATAAGATCAGTTACTTCCTCAGTAAGATGGAACTAGCTCTTATTTATATGCCAAGCAAAGAAGAAGAATCAGTGGTTTGGCTATTCATAGTATAAAATCCTGGGAATAATTACATTTTCCATTTATGCCAATTACTGCCATTTTTTATTTTACCCTGCCACTGTTCTAACTGAGACTCTTGATGGTGTAATTTAGTCACTGAGACCTGGCTATCTGATGACATCTGATGCCAAATCAGAGTGAAAGTAATGCTTTCTGTCATCATTTGGATATCATTTGGATGTGTTTGGATGTGTCCCTGAAAGAATGAAGAATGACCATTCAGATAATTAGTCTACAGAACTTAGAGCATAATTACTCCACAAAACATCTGACAGCATTCATTACAGAAAATAAAACCAGTTTCTATAATAAATTCATTTCCTGCATCTCCAAAGCTAAATTCTTATTTCATATAAAATCCCAGTTTGATAGCTAGTGGCCAGTCTGGCTAAACTGGACTTCCAAGTAAGAAAGTTACTAACATTCAAAAAATGGGTAATGGCTTGATCCTGTGTGATCCACTTGCCTGTGTTGCAGCAATAGCAGTCAAACAGTCAAGCATCCTAGCACTGATGCAGACTCATAGAGTCCAAAGTGCTGGTATATGGACGACAATTACCTCCAACATTGCTATCCCATTGTTTAAATTATTGTTATCCTCTCACTGTCTCCAGTTCTTCACAAATATTGTTACTTCCATCCCACTTCCTTGAGCCATAAGGTCTAGCCAGTTTGGTCTAGTGTTAAGGTGCTGGCCCAGAAACCAGGAGTCGAAGAGTTCTAGTTCTGCCTTAGGCATGAAAGCCGGCTGGGTAACCTTGGGCCAGTCACTCTCTCTCTTAGCCCAACCCCCCTTACAGGGTTGTTGTTGTGGGGAAAATAGGAGGAGGAAGGAGTATCAGGTATGTTTGCCACCTTGAGTTATTTATAAAAAATATAATTAAAAAAGGGATATTTTTTTTTTAAAAAGTTACACAGTTACAGCTTTTGCATGACTTTGGATCCTATCAGGAAGAAGACTGTGGAGGCTTGACTGGTATTTTGTAACATTTGTCTTATTTAAAAAAATATGCAGGTTGAGGATAGACTGAGACATTGAACTATCCTCTAGCAGATAACCAAATGAGTCTTCTGTTGGAGGATAGTTAAGATCTTGAGGGAAATACCTAATATCTTAAGAGGCTTGAAAATCCAACAGTAAGTACCTTAAGAGGCTGGTAGAGCCAAAAACTCAAGTTGCAGTTTTCTTGTATCTCACCCAGACTCCATTTTTTCACACATAGACCTTTACTCCTCACCCATTTCCCACTAGAGATGAAACAACAGTAAATAACTTCCTCTTATTCTTATCTGGATGTGTTAAGGTATTGCTTTCTTACAGAGACACACGGTTGAACTACCGTGGTGAACAACAGTCTTTTCTCCAATGAAACTGGTCAGGTAATGGCCCAAGCCAGCCCCCATTTGTAACCCGATCATAGAGACTAGATAAGAAACTTGTAAGATTAGGCAGCATTGATGATAGTAAAGGTTAGAATTCATTCTGCTTTTTGTTCATTTTGTCATAAATATTAATACCATAAGTATTGTATGACTAGTTTTGTACAAGACTGGAAATGGAAAAAAAACACCCTGAGAAAATATCAAACATAGAATGGGAGCAGATATTCCTTCAAACTCTGGGGAGGGAACTGTGCCTCTCATGCAGCTACTCTGAGTGTGCTATGCAATTTAGCACCAACAATCAATAGAAGGTGGGGAGAGCTGGGTGTTGCTTGTGGGATTCAGGCATATGTAATCAGCCAGTTTCACAGAAATAAACAACTAAATAGAAGTCCATTTGGAAGCATCCTCATAATAAAGTAGGACTTAGAAACTTTCCTAAATCATGCTGGATGGTCGCTGAACAACCTCTCTGAATCTAACCTACCTCAGAGGGTTGTTTCAAAGATAAAAGAAGAGCTTTCTTCCCAGCACTTGAAGAAAGGAAAAACAAAAAATAAAAAGAAGAACAATGCACATCTTTGGGAAATAGGTCAGAATAAGGGTTGTATCTATTCTTTGCTAGGTCAGATGCTGTATTTCAAAAAACAATCCATTATGCAGGCATTACCCATAAGTAGACTGTCAATTAGAAGAATCTAATAATAAAATGTAGTGTATATGCAATGTGATTTTGCTCAGCACTATTTTTCATTTTTCTCTGACAAATTATTCTTACCAAAGAATAATAATGTATTATGGAAGGGAGTAATGCAGAGGATAGAACATAATGCAATCAGTGTAAAAATGTATGAAATTCCAAATATAATTCATCCCAGTCCACATAACACTAATATATCTGGAATATAACACAACTAAGAGAGCTTTAAAATATGGATTTTATTTTTGTTGCTTTGTTCATTCATATTAAAAAGATTTTTATCTTTAAAAAGATATAATAGAAATTTTAGGATGCAGGTGCTTTATTGCTCATTGCTATTTAACTTCAAGAAAATTATTGATGTCACTGAATATAACCTGGATTCAGTAATGAGTGTTAAACTGAGATTAAATCCAGATAAAACAGAAGGGAGATTTATACTCCCTTTGAAAGATCAGGTTCATAATTTGGGAGGGCTCCTTGATCTTCTGCTGTCCTTGAATCACCAGATGGCTGTGGCATTTGCACAATTGTATTTAATGATTCGCATGTGACCATTTCTGAATTGATCTGACCTAGCAACCGTCATCCATCCCTTACTTATACTAGGAGCAGATGATTACAATGTGCCCTACATGAAGCTCTCCTCACAGTGCATTTGGAAGCTTTAATTGATGAAAGATGCACAGTTCATCTGTTTATCCCTGCATGATATGGTAAGCCCATCAGGCTTGTGCTAAAAGATTTGCATTGGTTGCTAGGCTCAATTTAATATGTGGGATTAATCTTTTGTACTTCTAGATTTGATGTAGCTATTTGAGGAATTCCTGGACTTGTGAACTTGTGCAGACTAAGTCTTTTTTAATAGGGAGAGGTCCTCTCTTGCAAGCTTACTATCTTGGCTGGGTAAGATAGTGACAGTAAGCCAACAACACAACCAGGTCCACATTGATGGAATTATTACTTGAGACACCATTTAATTTCTTCACAATGAAGTACTCAAAATATAAATTACAGACAGCATCTTGTTGAAAAACCCACATACTGAATGAAGAAGAATAAAGTTGAGTGCACATGGCAATCACATGGGCTAATCTAACCATTTGGCCTGGGACCTTCAGACTGAAAAGGAGAGAAACAGAAGAGAGCTTGATAGGAGCAGTGGTGAGAATATCTTTCAGGGACTAAAACAGTTTCATGTATTATTGTACATTAAAAAAAATGTTCCTTTTCCTCCTCAGAACTTCATTTGTATGGTGACACTGTTCACTTATGAAAGTTAGAAGACTAGCCTAATTAAATAGACCTACCCACCCAATTTAGGTTAGCTTGACACTAAGATGTGCTGATTAAGATTCCCTCCTCTAAAAAAGAAGATATGACTTGATTAGGACATGAATGTCATTGTGGATATACAGCATAAATATGTAGAAGGTTTCATCTTATGGACATTTTAAACCTTAATTAATGTTTGTGCATAATGAGAAGCAAACATTATACATATATCTTTTTTTTTTTAAACTTCATATTATTCAATTGATTTTGAAACTCTGCTAATGAGGAAAGTCACATAATTTTGACAGAGGGATCATTCACACACACATATATCTTCATTCTCTCAATTACTTTTTCAGGGAAAAAAAAGAACATTGCTGGTGATCGGCAATTAAGAAGAAAAATGTTTTCCATTCATTTCAGCAGTTCTTCTGAGTAACCCCTATCCTTTTTGCTTTCTTTAGATTTCTTAATCTTCTGTTCTACTCAGACTCAATATGCAAAGAGAGAGTTCTGGCTTCAGAAGTCAGGGTTTTTTTCATGAGGTGATAAATCCATCTTTGGATCTTCATGGCACAGAAAAGAAGATTTGCTCTGCAATTCATCAATATTTTAAGGCTTATAAATCCAATTAGGACTCCCACTAATCCAGGATATCAGTAAGTTGCTTTTCCTTCCTATAGTTACTAGTCCTTTGCCCCACTCTTTGCTACTCCTTCCTCTGCCAGCATAAACTAAATAATTACTGGTCTTGGGACAGTATGAAGTGAGGAGAGACATGCTGTTCTCCACTGTTAAAATTACGAGTTCAAAAATTACTACTCTCATTTGCCAGGCTGTTGGCTGAGGAAAACTACTGTGGGATGTTAATTGTCCAACCAAACTCCACTCCTCTCCTTTCCTCTCCTCTTTTCTATCTCCAAATTCATATTTATTCATGCATTTATTGTAAATGAAAAACATATTAGAAAATTACAATAATGCATAACCTTACAGATAAAAGGAAATAAAGGTGAATATAAGCATCTTCCTACCTCCTTGTGTTGGTCTTGATATGGATTCAAAATGTGGGATGCAACAAATAGTTGCTGCCATCATTTTTTGATGATGACAATGATGGTTAAAATAAAGATTTCCCAATTCCTTCCAGCAACAAATTATTTAATTGGGTAATATCATAATATGTGAAACTTCTGGACTTCTGAATGTGTATTGCAGACTGTCCTATAAATCAAAATGAACAATCCTACATTGGCAATTTTTCCATTTTTATTTATGCAGCTTTATTTATTTATTTATTTATTTATTCATTCATTCATTCATTCATTCATTCATTCATTCATTCAATTTATATAGCCGCCCATCTCAGACCAATGGCTCTAGGTGGCTAACAATTATAAAAAAACAGTCAAACAATTAAAACAATACAAAAATTATGTTTAAAATGATTTATTGTTTTATTTAATGTAATTATATTGTATTAATTGTATTTATTTGTTTATTAAATAAATACAGCCAAGAGATATTAAAATCCATTGATGTCAGCACAACCATGAAACAGGGCCCGTCACACATTCAGGTCCCCAGGCTTGGGCACAAAGCCAGGTCTTCAAGGCCTTCTGGAAAGCCAAAAGGGTGGGGGCCATCCTATTATCAGGAGGGAGGATATCCAGAGGGCAGGCACCACAGCAGAAAAGGCACCTCTCCTGGGGACCAGCCAACATTCCTTGGCTGATCGGACCCAGACCACGCCCATCCTGCCAGACCAGATTGGATGGGTAGAAACAACTGGGAGAAGACGGTCCCTCAGGTAACCTGGTCCCAAGCCATGAAGGGCTTTAAAGGTGACAACCAGCAGCTTGAATTGCACCCAGAAACACACTGGCAACCAATGCAGCTCCTGAAGCAGTGGTGTTATATGTGCCGAATAGCTGACACTATTTACAACCCAGGCAGCTGCATTCTGTACTAGTTGCACCATTAAAATCTTATATACAGTTACAATTTTATTTTATTTTCCTTCTGGCAATTATATATTGGTGCAGTGTATAGCAATTAAAAAGTCTGCACAAAATGTATGTTTTCAATCGGAAGAACATCATGATTTCTATTTTTAAATCATCTTTTTTCCATGTGAAGAGATAGCTGCCTGAACAATTGTTCAGAGTTTCAAAAATGTGTTCAGATATTATTTATGTACTTAGATACTTATTTTAAAGTGTAACATCATATGCATACAATCCTCTAATATAGGGAGCCACAGAGATGACCCTGAAGAAAATATGGAGATGGTTATAAGAACATATAAGCCCAGAAAACAAGGAAAACATTCAGAACAGACAGACTGGTTCCACCCTGATTCCCTGGAGTATAAGGAGGGAAGGGAAGATGCAGTCAGTTTTCAAGATTCTGTTATAATAAAAGGTAAAGGTTCTCGTTTAATCGTGTCTGACACTAGGGGGTGGTGCTCATCTCCGTTTCATGGCCGAAGAGCCAGCATTGTCCGAAGACACTTCCACTGTCATGTGGCCAGCATGACAGTCAAGGAATGCTGTTACCTTCCCGCTGAAGCGGTACCTATTTATCTATTTGTATTTGTATGCTTTCAAATTGCTAGGTTGGCAAGAGCTGGGGCAAGTGCGGGAGAACACTCTGTCACACAGCACCCAGATCTTGAACCACCAAACTTGCAACTTTCTGGTTGACAAGCCTGGCATCTTAACCACTGAACCACCACGTCCCCTTGCCCCCCTGTATGATAACCTATCTCAATAAAGTATAATTCTAGTCAAATTGTGGAGTCTGTTTCCCAATCTGGTCAACCTTGAAGGGCTGACAACTAAGAACATTCCAAAATTCAAATGCACCCAAGGAACTCTGGAATGATGATGCAGTAGCAAAAGTATACAAAGGAAATTATCTCACTTCTGGTTCTAAGACATCAGACCATACTCATCTGACCCTTACTGATTCTGAAGTGAGGTTTCAACACAATGCACCCATACAGCTCCCTTCTAAATATGGAATAATAATGATGTAGCTCATAATCAAGGGGACGCGGTGGCGCTGCGGGTTAAACCGCTGAGCTGCTGAGCTTGCTGATCGGAAGGTCGGCGGTTCGAATCCGCATGAGTGGGTGAGCTCCCGTTGCTAGTCCCAGCTCCTGCCAACCTAGTAGTTCGAAAACATGCAAATGTGAGTAGATTAATAGGTACCGCTTCGGTGGGCAGGTAACGGCGTTCTGTTTAGTCATGCCGGCCACATGACCATGGAAGTGTGATGTGACAGATCATGCCTCTTTTACAGGTGTAATGCTACATCATTGTAAAAAGTAGGACCAAACTCTGTGTGAGGATCATATATTGGCTAAGACCTATTTCTATTCTTCCATGATCATCTTTCCCTGTTTTCACATTTGCAGTCCTTGAAATATTGCT
Source organism: Candoia aspera (assembly GCF_035149785.1). Taxonomy (NCBI): domain Eukaryota; kingdom Metazoa; phylum Chordata; class Lepidosauria; order Squamata; family Candoiidae; genus Candoia; species Candoia aspera. The sequence goes on along the minus strand of NC_086154.1, from coordinate 207,950,010 downwards.
ATAAATGTATAATACTGTATTGCAACCCACAGATGCAGAGTTATCCTATCTTACTCATTGGGCATGATTCAAACATAAAATCTCTGTTAATCCTAATTCAAGTCACTTTTGTTTTTTAGCAGAGGAGTAATTTCAATGGCTTAGTTCTAGACCCAGTCAGACTGGATTAAACCAGAGACTGCAAGGAAAGAACACACAACTTGTAAGAAGTTACAAATTTCCTACTACAAGATTTTTTTAAAGAGGTATATTCCAGCCATTTGATTTAGGGACTTGGAAGCAAAATGAATTGGTGCAAAGCTGAGTTTTTAAGTTAATATTATTAGAACAAACTATAAACCAGTCAATCTTGTCCTTTTTTCTAAAGCAATACAATTTGTGCCACTGTGTAGTTTATAAGGAAGTGTCATGGGTTAAACCTCTATGAAATTTTGTTTTAAAATAATTCAACATTAATGGCCAGTGAAATAAATAAAAAGCTTTCAGAAAATACCTATATGTAATTAAACACCAAGCATCATCCCTGTGATTTTGTCACTGAGACATTTACCAGAAAGCTAAACTATCTAAACAATCAGAGAAGGAAGTTCCTCTAGTTTTCCCAGTAAGAAATGCCACATCCAGAACATATCCAAGGTTTTTAACTGCTTTTCTTTAAACTAATACAAATCCCAACCCTGCTACAACTCAGTCAGCACTGTCCTGCCTCAGTCTTGTGCACATTTCATCCATACTGTAGACCCACAGATATGTGCATGGTACAAAAACCAAACTATTCACTTTCGTTTTAAAATTAACTCTGGTTTACATTAAAGAGAACAGATAAAATTCTGTTGTTTTGGGTTTCTTGCAATATCCCTTTTTAATATATATAGGAGTAACTTACATTTCCTATTATTAGAGTTCAGATGCATTTAAAAGCATGTTTCTAGTTTGTTTTGATAAATAGAGAGCCCTTCCATGTATTATAATATGGTAAATGCAATGTTAAGGGAATATTGCTGCTCTGAGGAATTATGGCACAAACTAAAAAATTTCCTTGCACATGAACCAAGAAAGCACTTCCAAAAGATTAAAGACCAAACTTCCAAGCAAGCTATAGACCGTGCATCAGATTTTTAAGCCTAAAAAGAGCATCATGAGAATATAATAGTTCACTCAGAAAATCAATAGACCAGTATTTTTTTTAGTTTTTCACCTCCTCAGGATTGTTTTTAATTTCCCATGTATGGACTACTAACAGAAATAATGGAAATCTGAGCCCTGCTGCCCTGTCAGGATTGATCTCTTCCCACACAGTGCAGTGACCTCTTCAAATGTATGGCCACATCTGGTCATAGTCATTAGCAGTGGATTCCTCAAAAGGGGCTTGTTAAGGTGACAGCTTCAAAATTAGCAGGTGCTGGTCTTGCCGTTTGCTGAACACCCAGACAGCTTTGTGGCAATCAAGGGCAAACAGAGTTCAAAACAGGCTTTGAGCAAAGGAAGGAGGCCTACCCATTCAGCAAATGTCTCTTCCCTGTGCCACTTCAGCTGTAATTATCTTTGTGTTGTCCATCTTTCAAAGTGACAAATGAACATAGAAGATACATTTCCATAAAAATGTCTTTGCTCCCACGCAATCCTGAAAAGCATTTGACCTTCCAGAAGGACAGTAACTTGCCTAGAAACCATAAATGAGAAGTTCCCAAACTTTTTCACAGGGAGCATTTCCACAGACCCAGCAATGTTCATTCTATGCCAGATTTAAGGATTTTAAAAATCATCATTTAAAAGGGATGACAGAGGCTTTGCAACTGAGAGGTTTAGCTTTTTTGCAACAGGTTGAGAAAACAGAGGAAAAGGTCATTAAATCAATCAGAGGACCCTTGCTCAATTGCTTTCAGCCCAGTGCCAGTTGGAATGGAAGAGGATGTTGTCTTTCCAAAAAAGTGCAGTTACTTTTTTAGTACAGAGACAGTCCTAAATTCAAGAAACTCTTAAGTTACCCAAGAGATCTCTTCAGCTTCTTTGCAATTCACTTTAAACAAAGCTTGACCCTAAACTTCCAATTAGGGGGAGGTGGCTCTCGGGAAGATTTCCTTCCTCGCCTTCTTTGCAAATATATATTTTTTAATAATCCAACTTCTAACTGTGTACAACTAAGAACAGCTACGGTACACTACTCATAATAAAGAAACAACAACCAAATAGCTATACAGATAGTATCACACAGATATAAGAATGTTAAGCAACATTACAAAGTTAGCAAATTCAGTGGGATTTATTTTGTTGTATCCTGCAGAGTGAGCTTGTGAGAAATTATCAGCCCTTCCTCTCAAAGATGCCCCATGTCTAAATATATAGCACATATTCAAACAAACCAGCTTTTCCTTTCATGTTGCAGATATCCAAGGCAACAGTTGCAGCATGTACCAGTTTTCTCCCTGTTCTCCATTTGGCTTTTCAAACCTTTCTTCTAGGTTGGATCTCCTCTTCTTTGGGCTTTCTAACCCAGTTCCCATCTCCTCTTGGCTCTTCAAGACTTGATCTTACCCAGTCAAGCCATTGAGAAGTTTCCTCACCGGTGATGATCTCTCTCTCTCTCTCTCTCTTTTTTTTTCTCTCTCTCTCTCTCTCCCTCTCCCATTGAGCATTGATAGGGTATGGTAAAAAAGTCAAGATGGTGGCTACAAAGGTGCAATTGAAACTCCACCTGTTTTTTTACGTGCATTGCACATAAATGTCATCCATATTTCTGATTCCCAAGCTCCTTTTCCCTTGTTAGGATCAGGGTATGAAACCCCAGCAGGGCAGATACTGCAGGGAGAAAAGCTTTATGCTTCGTTATATATAAGCAGGTTCTTCCTCTCGTCTCTTGTTTAAAGAAAGAAAAGGCTACCCCAGCTTTGTCTCTATTTCCCTTTATCTCCTTAATATGATTTTTGGCTTGGTGTTTTTGTTTTCTCTCTCCCCAGCCATGACAACAGGCTAAACTTTTCCTGCTGCACATCTTTCTCCCTCTGAGTCTGTCTGTTTTTCTCCCTCTCCCTCTCATACACCCACATCCACATACCACAACTCCTTACTTTTTATATCTTTTCCAGCTTCTGTATTTTGTCCTAATTTCCATCCTGCATTTGCTCATTCTGTAGATTCATATTCCCCCTTGATCCTAACTTCTTCCTACAGATCCAGATTGTGACGGTCCCAGTACCAGGGTCTTAACTTTAGAAATTCTTCAGACAGTCCATTAGGAAGCTTAAATAATTCTTTACTAAAATCTGATTAACACAGGACAGTTGCAAAGCTCTGAATAAGGTTTTGGTGCCAAAGCATTCAAAGTGATTCATTCCCTCTGATCTCATCCCTCCTCCCTGTCTTACAAACAAGTTCTTTCTCACTCCTGAATTCCCCCTCCCAGCTCATTAGTTCATTAGAGTGATTTAGAATCCAGGTGTCTTATCAGCAGCGGCTAGTCCTTGGCTGTAACAGCTTGAGAAGGAATGTGCTGAAGCATTTTGTCTGTTTGCGAAGCTGCAAAGCTGACATGTGAAAGCTGACATATGTTTGCAGTGCTTTATGGCAGGTGAGCAAAGGGACCCTGACACAGATTCTTGGCATCCAGGTATAACTCTTCTCTCGGCAGACTCCTATCAGTTTGTGCAAATCTCATCTCCTTTAATTTCTTATCAAGTCTGTCATGACAATTTTGTGGATTGCACAATTTCCTTATAGTGAGAAAATTGCTCAAACATAGTACAAGACTCAAAGTTACTATATCAGCTATTCTTGGTTTTGGCAGAAAAATGAATATATAAAGTCTAATAGACTCCGGAAGGTCACTTAGGAAACCACAATAGTCAGAAGATCCAGTGAATGGTGCTATAAAATGCAGCTATTGTATACCTAAGTATTTTCACTACATATCAAAATGTGTTAATTTCAACATGCATGTATGGCCTTTTAAAATCAACCCTCCCTGGATGATTTACATTGTTCTCTCAATCTATTCACATCAGACTTTGACTGACTAAACACATGGCAGTTTTATTGTATGAATCACCTGTTCAACAGATCGTACAATTTACTTTTTAAAAGGAACTCATATATTTGTATCTGGAGTACTGACATGATATGAGTTAGAAAAAGATGAATCCAGTAAAAACTGAGATATTTACATATGCAAAAAGTCCTTTTTTCAACAAGTTCTCATTTTGGGTCCTCAAATGAGTTTAACATTTGAAATATGCATAGCAATAGATCATTACACCCAACTTGTTTAACAATTTGATGTTCTATGGCTTCTTCCCAAATCTTGTTCTGTCAATCAATATATTGAACATATGCATGTTTACAATACCACAATCCCCAGATGGCTCATTGGGAAAAAAGTGCTTGGTTGCATCCAAACAACATAAAAATTTGCTTGATTTTTATGAAATCTTTGATCCACAAACTTAGCTTGAAATATTGAGACCTAAAACCCTGTTTGGTTTTAGGTCTCAATATTTGCTTTGGCTCTTTTGCTTTACACCTTTCTAATCATTCAATAAGGCTATGCATCATTCTTTCCACATGGATAGGTAGGAATATAACTCAGCTTGACATTTATTCCATTTACTCTCCCCACTCCCACATATACAGTATGTTAGATTAATTTTTTGGTGACTCATTTTAATTTTTTTCTATGTAGTTGTTGGTGTCTTCATCATGTCCAGATAACAGTTTGGTTTATACTTCATCTAATAATCTGCATTGTTTCTAAATGACTTCTCCCATTGACTGGAACCAAATCTGGAATCTGATACCACCTAGAAATTTGAGGTGATGAAGCAAAACTTCTGAAATGTAAAGGGAGAAAAAATTTCTAAGAATGTTTAACTAGACTTAACCTCAATGTAGTGCTTAATCTATTCTGATGATTGTATCAGCCTACTGTATATAATGTGGAAAATTCATCCAAGGAGCAGTAATGAAGACTTTCAGAAAACACAAGTAGACTTGATGCATCCTTCAACTGGCTTGACTTTCCAGTTGCCTTGGCACCCTGTCTGGGGTTCCAGATGATCCCATAAAACAGCAGGTTATGAATAAATAGTAAATATAATAACTTAATTTCTGTAACTATAAAAATCTCCTTCTTGGAAACGTGGGGGTTTTTTCCTGTTGTAGTGGGGCCCTGCTTTTTTGACTTCCTTAATACTATCTTTATGGAAGGATATCTGCTCTCTTAGAGTTTCTTTGAAAAGAAGGGGAGGAGAGGGGACGAGAAGGGAGGGGAGGCAGGTTAAGAAAATTAGATCCATGTTTTAGTGATTTTTGCAAATTCTTGCAAATATGCACTAAACTTTCATCTAAAAATCAGGTTTTTGAGAACTTTAATGTATCTAGGGGGTTACCGGCAATCTGATGTCCCTAAGTACTTATAATTAAAGTCACTCCTTCTTTCAGTGAGATATGGAGACTGAGTACTCTTCTTCAATTCACTCCAACTGCAGCATTTTTTCTTTCTCATGTCTTCATGACATTGCTTTTGCCTCACCCCAGCCCACTGGTGAGGTACCCTAAGATCATCCCTAGCTCTTCCAGTTTTAAAGCAGTGTCTTCTCTCTTCTCCCAGTATAATTTCCAGTATGGATATGGTCTGACACACTTCACTGATGATCCAGCTGCTGACACAGTGAGGGGTTCAGTTCTGCCCCACACTGATTGGCTACTTTGGGCTGCTGCAAGCATGTCATCTCCCCTCCAGTCACTGGGAGTTGCTCTTCATGGCTGTTTTGGCTTGAACTGCAGAAGAGACTGGACGCCTGGCTTCTCCAGAGGCATCTGCCCATCTAATGTCTGACCATTGCTTTCCAAAGCAGTTGTCAAGTTTTATCAACATAGGTTTTAGTACTCTTGAAAGAGTGTTAGTCCTGAGTGCAAAGAAGGTCAGTTTAAACTGAGAAAGAGAGCCAGATCCTTCCAGCTCTGTGGTGCTCATTCTGTTACCATTGTATGCATTTCAGGTCTTCTGTTGCTTCTATAGATAAAGGGTCTTGTGTGGCATTTTTTAAACTTGTTTTATTGCTTTTATTATTTCTAAGGAGTTGTATACAAATGCTGCAACTGTGACTATGACTGTGACTGTAAAGTGTTCCCAGTTCCACTCTCAAGCAGCGGCAGTTCCTGGGGCTATTTTGAACAGTGCTTCACGGTTACTTACTGTATGTCAACAGATGTGTATGTGTGTGCCATTTTGCCTATTTCATTCCAGCTTTGGTGGCAGTAGATGCCACAGTGATGATTGATGTTATTATGTGTGGGCCAATCACAACTGTATGTTCTGTTTTACCATCCACCAGCTATTTCCAGCTGCCACCAGCCATGAAGTCAGAACTGGATTCCTTGGTTACTCACTGCTAGCAATAATATTCCCCTGTATCATTAATTGAGGGTGGAGCTTGCTCATTACTAGTTACTTGTTCTAACTTCACCCCACATCCCTATTCCATGCCTATGACTGTCAGATGGATTTTTTTAAAACATGGGCTTAGGACTCTTTTAGGAGAGTACTAAAGCCATGCTTAGAAATACAAGTGGTTCTCGGTTAAGGACCACTAGTTCAGCAACTATTTGAACTTACGATGGCACTGAATGAGTGGTACTTATAACAGAATTCTGGCTGTTGCAGCATCCCAAGATCACGTGGTTGCCATTTGTGACCTTCTTTGCTGGCTTCCGAAAAGCAAAGTCAATGGGGAAGCCAGCAGGAGGTCACAAATGGTGATCATGTGAGGTCCTTGCTTAATGACCAATGGTGATTTACTTAATGACAGGAACCAGGAGTGCCAGAATTACCATCGCTAAGTGGCATAGTCATATGACATTGCACTTTATGACTGTATCACTTAGCGATGGCAATTACAGTCCCAGTTGCCATCATTAACTGAGGACTACCTGTAGTCTGAGAGATAGGCTACAGATGTGAAAGATGGATTATGAGGAACATCGAAAGCTTCCTCCCACTTCACCCCGTGTCACCCTCTTAGTATCTGCTACTTGTTCATTTGACAACTGTGGCAAACTCATCCAGCCCACTCCACTCAATATTAAGAACATTGATTGTTTTTCCTACCAAAACATGACAAAGGTTGGTAGGAGAAATGAAACCCGGAGAATCTACTACTAGCATTCCTTAATTTGACCCACATCAAAACAGTAAGGATAGTACCATTTAGCAGCCTTGTTATTCTGGCAGAATAGGAATCAGCAATTGGGACAGCATAATTTATGCCAGCATATTGTTTTGATGGCTTAATGACTGATAGATAACACTTTAAGGTGGCTGACTGGAAGAGCCCAATGAAGTTACTTTGCCCCCAGGTAGTCTTGGCTGGAGACACTCAGAAAAAGTTCTAGTACCTGGTTTCCTAATTGGATCTGGGATTCAGGCCAAATGTCCAAAAGATCTGGGAGAATTGAAACTAGTAAGATAAAGTTGCAGGGAAAATAGAGAGCTGTCATATCAGGGTGTTCAAGTTCTTTTCAATGCTGCTTTTCCTCAGTTGGGTAATTTTTCATTAGCTGCAATTCTCAGTTTCTCTATCTCTTCTTTGGCTTTCTCAATCTGTTTATAGGTTGAATGGTTGTTGTCTGGGCATGGCAATCTTCCCTTCAGGTTATTTGGTTCAGCTATCCTATTTTTCACATTGTTCCTTCCTTGCTTTTATTAAAACAGAAAGCCTTATTCATAATTATTCCAGTGTTGGGTTTGTATTAGCACCATGCACTCCCAAACCACTTGGGCCCAGCAAAAATGAAAAGTGGAGCCATTTATTTACAAGCTTATTCCTGGGAAAGGGAACCTCCTGTTCTGCCCCATCCACAGTACAGGTGGGGGCATCATCTTTCCCTTTCAGAACAAATGGTGGTAGCATAACAACCTGCCCAGGTGGACTTCTTTTGCTTAAGGGAATAGCCACACACTGATACCCAGGAACACATATAGAGGGGTAGAAGGCTGGAAATCCTAGAGAGAGATCTGGCAGGGTTGGGATCCTGTTTGTGACAGACAGATATAACCCTTCCCTTGTAGAGAAATCTGCAGTTGAAAAAGATGAAATGTCTACACAATTCACTTGACTTCAAAATGAAATTAGACATGTAGATGTCTCTGTGTGTCATACTGACAGAAGAGGTGACATTAACATCATCAGCTTAATGTTCCAAGGGACAAGTATCTCAAACTATCAGAGAATGTCATTATTTAAAGGTCTCTGAACCTCTGCCAAAGGCTCTGCTTGCAATCTTCAAAAAGTATTTAAAAATCAACATACTCAACATGCTTTTGCATTGTTTTAGATCAACAAATGGCTGCTAATCTTTTTAATTAAACACACACAGAGGACTGGCAACTGCATACACATCCTACCAAAATCAGTGATTCACCTATTATTGCTGGTTAAAAGCAATAATAATAAAAGCACTTGACACATAAATTTCATGCTGCAGTATGAAAGTTGTGTGTCAAGTGAACAAAGATTTTAGAAGGAAAAATGATTTCAATGATTTATAAGAGACACTGACTGGCAGGGAAATGACATTTTCCTAAAACATTAAGTTCTATGCTATATTCTCTATTCCATCCAGTGAAAAAAGAGACAAATGTTTGAATTCAAAGATGCACAACAATAAGATTTGGTATCATAAGGATACTACATTAGCTTTACCTTTACAGGGTGGGGATACTGATGGCCGGCTCTGCAGGGTGGAGATTTGTCCCGGAACCATCTCCGGCCCCGTTCCACTGGTGGTCTAGATGGGAGGATGGGGGATGGTTGCGGGAAGCTGGGATCTTCTCCGCATCTCCCCTGCCCCTCCAGTGACAAAGACAAGTTTTTCAGCATGTACTCTATCAATTCTATTTTGGCTTCCACCACTCTTAGTCTCTCAGGGGTTTGAGAGTCCCTTCTCTTTCGCATGCCCGGTTTCCTCTCAGTCGACACCATAGTAGATTCTTTGTCTGGGGTTAGTGGGAACCGATATTTCCAGGACGTCCCCAACGTCCCTGGTTGGGGGTCCCCCACTTCATCCAAGATGATCAACTTGGTGAGCGATTCACTTGGTGCCGGTTGCTTTGGCCCTTCCCCATTGTCGGATTCTTCTGAATCAGAATCGGAATTCGATTCATCCTTTGACAGGTCTTGGGATTCTGAAGGTTCTGTAGTGATGTTTAATTCTCCGCTTTTGACCATCAACTCGGGCATCAAGCTAGCCGTTTCCTCAAGTCCCCCAGTCGTGGATTTCGACTCAGCCATTGTTAACTATTTTCCCTCACAAGAAACTAATCTTGGTAGGAGCTAACGGTATAATTTTGGGATTCTCAGCTTTATGTAATGATTGCCTATTCTAATGGATATCAGACTCATAAGCAGGGTTTCAAAGATATCTGATTTATTGAAGAATAGCATGCAGGATCAGAAAGAAAGCTGAGAATGATGAAAGCGCGCCAAATTCAAACTAAAAACCCTTGGTGCAAATGAAATCCCTCCCCCCATAGAATCTTCTCAAGTCCACAATCCCAGGTGCTCCTAACGGTTTCTGATGGTCTGCGGGAAAAGGCCTTGAACAGAGAAGGTAACCCAAACACATTCCATTGTACTGATTTCACATACAGAGCTTGGTACAAGGTCTCACAGCAGCTCCCTTCTAAACAGAAACGCGCATCAGCGCCATGGCATGGGAAACTTTACGATGTATAAACTACATTGAAACAGTGAACATGACACATATTTAGGCTCCATTTCAGTTTTAATCAACTGACTCATTATGACATCCCAAGAGAACTCTCTGCATTTTACAGAACCACAGAATAATAGCAACAGGACTGCTTTTCTCCCAATATACAATGTAAAGCCACTTTTTGCAGGCTAGGCTCCAACATTTTGTTTATATGTCCTAAGGATTTATGGAAATGTACTGTAGCTGCACCTAAAGCTTTTGTGCTGCATCAGACAGCATTCTGCAAGGTCCCTAACTTTTATGAGTAGTTTTCAACATGGCATGGAAGAGTGCAGAAGAAAGAGAGGAATTTCAAGAGGCCTCTTTGGTTTGCACTCACCAAGTTGGGCACTATAATTAACTTAACCAAATCTGCATCAGAAACTGCTCAGAAAGAGGGATGTACAAGAATTCAGGCATACATTGCACAGAAATATATTTAAGCATCCTGATTCTACCAGACTTTGCAGGAGCACAATAAAAGCATCAAATGAAATCCAACTAGCATTCATTTTCCCCTGCTTAAAATTATTCCATCCCGTCACAAAAGGAAAAGGAAAAGAAGATTCACTATTCAAACTACTACTGACTGGTATTTCCATTTGTAAAAAGAGCTTACATCTAAGGAATTTGCATTTTAAAAGCCTGCCTCAGAGAAATGTATATAACTTCAGAAACTGTGGAAAGGAAGCACTCAGAAAGAAGTCAGGATTCTCTCTTGGGTGCCTCACAGCTGGTTCTGTTTGACAGAAGGGTAGCAGGGAGAACTATATTAGTATTATAACAATCAGTGTAGCCTCACTCCAAAACACATAATGCACATTCTGTCCCATTGTCCTATTGCTCTTTTCCCTCAATTTCTTTTTCCTCCCTGCTTTTATTATGGGGTGGGGTTTTTTTTGTCCTCACAGCTTCTATGCATAATCAGGCACAACTGTACTAGTTCAACTTCTAGGAGTAGTTGTGGTGGCCTCCTAATGGTTGGTTACTTCACTGAGTGTGACAGTCAGCAAAAGGCTGGTTTGTAAGCAAGTGTTATTAAGATGTGCGGCTTCATCACCAAGTTTTCAGGCTGGGTGGCTGAGTGGAAAAACAATGGGTTGGGCAATTATTACTTTTTTCAAAAGTTACATTAAATATACAGGAACCATAAACTTGTGATCAAGTTTGCAAGTGCATTTTAAGCATTGCTCTTTAGAGCTGTACCAAACTGGAGATAATTAACAGATTCTCCTAAAATTGGCAAATAGAGCCTACCATTATGAAATTTTCTAACACCTTTCTCTTACACTTACAATGCTATATGCTAGAATGTACCTCATGTTTTAGGGCTGCACTCTGCTTATTGTATTATTTACTGTAATGCGCAACTGAGCAGCAATTGATTTGAAAGAAATGTGGCACTAAAATTTTAAAGGGTGATATTGTGGTAAGGTAAAGGTAAAGGTTTCCCTTGACGTAAAGTCCAGTCGTGTCCGACTCTAGGGGGCGGTGCTCATCTCCGTTTCTAAGCCGTTAGAGCCGGCGTTGTCCGTAGATCCGTCCATGGTCATGTGGCCAGCATGATGGAACGCCGTTACCTTCCCGCCGAAGCGGTACCTATTGATCTACTCACATTTGCATGTTTTCGAACTGCTAGGTGAGCAGGAGCTGGGACTAGCAACGGGAGCTCACCCCGTCGCGCGGATTCGAACCGCCGACCTTCCGATCGGCAAGCTCAGCAGCGCAGCGGTTTAACCCGCAGCGCCACCGCGTCCCTTGATATTGTGGTGCATCATGACAATAATGGATTAGGTAGAACCCATGGTGGCAATTTTATCAGTCTTTTATACTGTTTTAGAGAGTTCAAATTTTCAGGCATGAAGCAGAAAGACAAAGAGAGAAAGTTTTGAGGCAACTGTATGGACTAAAGATGAGAGACCATGATATTTATACTTAATACTTGCATACTTTGCACATATATGCACCATCTAGACATTATGTTAATCCTTTGCTGATGTTGTTCTAATGTCAGCTTCTGTAGACATCCATGCAATCAGCATCAATGTCTGCAGAAAAAAAACCTTTGGATGTAAAGCTGCACAAGCAAAGGATTTCCTCCCTAACTTTATTCAAATGATATATTCCTGTGTTCAAGTCAGTCCTGCATTATCAGCATTCTAGCTCACACATATCTGCAAAAAGGCATCCCTCTATAGACCACCATGGTCCAGAGACCATCTCTTCAGTGATACCACAGATGTGACCTCAAGTGAGAAGGAGCCGTTCACTGGTCCTTCAGTGATTAATTGTACACAAAAATGTTTGGCTTCAACAAGGTTTCTACAGCTAGAGTTAAGACAAGAGCCAGTGGCCCACAGAAAGATGTAAATATTCAACAGCTGCTCAGTTTCAAGGTCAGCAAGTGCAGAACAAGAAGTCTGCTAATTCATGAAAAGCTTAAGAGGGAAAAGCAATGGATTTAAATCTCTGTGGGTATAAGAAAAAATACTGCCTTCCTGTTGGCAGTAGGCAATCAACTGCTTCATTTGGCTTCATTCTTCTATGTAATAAAGTTTCTTATGTACCCAAGCCATGACTGAGAGACTTCTGTAAAGCGCTTGCCTAGGAGATAAGTTGAGCTGTGTCAGATCAGGAGATCTATGTTTTATTGTCAAATCCTGGTCAGGGAAGCTTGATACCAAAAGTATTATTCCAGTAATATGAATGGGGTCTATGGCAGAAAAAAACTCAAGCCATTAGGAATCTACTTTTGAGGTGTGAGAATGCAAGACCCACCCCCTTTTCTGCCATATTGTCTTCCCCAAACACTGTTCCAAGCATGCTGTCTTCCCCAAACACTGCTTTCCCCAATATTGCCTTCCCCTCCTTGAGCAAGAGAAAAAGTTAAAGATTATAAAATAGAATGGGTTCATACAAAGAGGATGCAAGAGATTAAAATTCTCTTCATCATTTGTGGGTATGGCTAGTGCCCTGGAAGGGCCTTTTACACTCACGGGCTGAGATACAACCTTAGCCATCGGGATTTTATTACATATTATATTTTATTGTCTATTTATATTTATATATTTATATTTATTGTATTATATGGACATTGAATTTTAAATTTTTGTTGTAAACCGCCCAGAGTCCCTCCTTGTGGGGGAGATGGGCAGTGTTAAAAATTTGATTAAATAAATAAATAAAATGTGACAGGAAACCCCAACTGTTTAGACAAAAGATTCCCTTCAGACTTAATCAGAGACTTTGTAAGACAAAAGGTCGCTCTTTAACAGAATTTAGCAGAGCCCATTCAAGTAGACCTTCTTCCCCAGCCAAGCAGATCTCCATAATCAAATCACAAAAGATCCCTTCCAAGGTGAACCTTCCAAGCTAGTAGACAAAGCCACAGCCCAGCAGGGAACCCAGCGGATCAGAACAGGAAACCACAAACAGCAGAGGGCCTGACCACAGAGTGTCTCCTCTCTGAAAACTGCACTTTCCTAGAATTCCTAGAGAGCACCCCCTGCCAAGAAACTGGCTAAGTGCACCCTCTCAGAAGTTCCTAGAGGGCAGGAACACCTTTGCATAACAACAGCCAAGCTTTCCTATACACAGGGCTTGTGGGGGAAATACATGTGTGGCCACCACCAACCAGCAGACTCTGTACCATATTCTTGGAAAAATAAAAATCACCTCTGTTCAAGCAACTGCTGAGTACTTTCATTCCTAGCTTGGAACAGACCTGGTAAGATTTCCTTCTAACAGAGGAAATACTCCAGGAATTTAGAATTTGACAAGTTTTCCATTGCTAAAAAACTATTTTAAAAAAGCATACATAACTTTCTGCTATAATATATTGCTATACTTATTCCACTTCTCTGAGTGGTGAGAAAGTCAAGGATTGCAGTTCTTTCTGGGCTTGATTTCCTGTGCTAAGAGAGTGAAATGTAATGTTTATTATAATGTTCATAAAGTACAGATATTTATAAAACACATTAGTTTGAGGGGTGAGCATAATAGATGAAAGCACTAACCCTAACGCTGTGTCAGTTCTCCAGAGTGACAACCCCAAATTGCTTGCAGTACCCAAAATTCACTGTTGTATGTGCATGTTTGAGTGTTCCCTTCAAAGACTCTAGACTGCAGTTCCTATTATTTTGTTTCACACAGACATCTTGATTGCATAATTCCTGAATGCACTGGAAGACGGCATCCTCTCTTTTTTGAGGTTTCCTAATAGTTCTTAGTCTGTCAGCAAATATTGCATGGCCATTTAACTAGCACATTTCTTAATGAACACTGGGCCTGACTACTTTGCCTCTAATTACTAAAGAACATTTGCAGTGGTTCTGGCTAATGAATCTTCTTGTCAACTTCTCCCTCCTCCAAATCTTAGATCCTGGAGGACCATCTTCTGTTAGGGATTACTTGCAAATATTCAGAGGGAACCGGCTGCTATTTCCTGAGGACCATGGGGCTTAAATAAATGAATGAATAAATAAATAAATGTTCTTCCACAGCTGGGATTTTCCTTCTGGCTTTTGGAATGTAATACCCTTCAGAGATGGGACAGGTGACTCCTTTTCACTAGTAGAGAATGGAAGCAAGCCAGTTTGAATACAATTTTGCAGTCTGAATTTCGAGGTAAGCAGGCAGACATCAGAGGGATATAAATTTAGTGGCCCATAATCTGAAACAATGGCTTTTTGGTAATCTGAACTAAAATGGATTGCTATGCTGCAGCCCCAAAAAGTTCTTTGCCTTCAACATTTATCCTCAAAACATTTATAAATGCAACATGTATTACAAGCACACTGTACTTCTCCTAAGATATTGCAACTGAGGGAATTTGAAGTAAATTTGAGCTGTTTCTCAAAGGCTTTCAGATATATGGCTGATTTGGGCTACAGTGTGTCTCAAGCCTATGTTGGAATAAGTATATGTATACACAATGTTTTTTAGATTTTTCTGTCAACTGTTTTGTACTTATTCCAGTCCCAAAATGAGAGAAATAAATTCACTAATGTCATAAAACCTGCGAAGAATAAAGACAATGTAATTTTAGACTCACAGCAGAAACACAATCTTCCCAACAGCAAGCAGCATAAATAGATGAAACCCTGAAACAGAATAGGTCAAGAACAGAATTTCTTTAACCTCAGACTGAATTAGTTTATATTACATTTGAATTTTTGTTCCATTTGATTTAACTTAATTCATGTTGTTTGAACTCATTTTGGAGGAGGTCAAAGAAAATGTCAAATAGGACTTTATAATACTAATCTTCTCTACTAAAAAAAGTGTTCTAGGAAATAGAATCATTTTTTAAACCATAGAGGAAGCGAAGTCCAAACCCAATGGTTAAGGTGTTTGATCATCTCCTGCATAAATAAAACAATTATAGAAGAATGTGTATACACACACACACACACGAGAGACCAGGAATTTTTATTTTGTGGCAGTGGTACACATTACAGAGATTTCTGTCTTTGCAACAAAAGGAAAAACCACAATATTTGGTAACTCCTCTCTTGCCCCTGCCCCCAGTAATAAATAACATTACATGTATGTACCATTATTTCCTACTATAGGAATGTGAATGGTTTATAACTGGACTGTGCCTTATACAAGTAAAAGCACTCATATATATATTTGCATGGACACACATGCAAACACACACATACAAAAATAGTATCTCCTGTAGTGATTCTGGTTGCCTCAAGATTGCCTGGGAAGAGAGGCTGAATTACTTCCACTCAATAATCTTAGTGCTGCTAAGACTGCTGGGAAATAAAGAGCAAAGCTCACTCCAAACGATTTCTCCAGATGTATTCCTGTTACAATCACTGTTCCCCCCATCAATTTCCTAAAGGACCTGTGGTATGTTGTTCCCCCATTACATTCAGTTCTATGTCATGTCTGTTTTTAGATATTCTATTGGGTTTCACTGTATGCTGCCCAGAGTCCATACTGAGTGGGGCAACCAAATAAACAAACAAATATCTATTGAGTCCTCTCTGCAAATTTCAGAGCAGCCATATTCTGGTCATGGCACTGAGGAGACAAAACTTGCTTGATAAAGACTTTGGTCTTGCAAGGCTCAATGCTATAGAATCCCCCAGAAATTTGACAGGAGTCAGGATGAGAGAAAGACCTGGGCCATACCAAAGTCTTTGTGTGAGGGGGATGAAGCAATAGACTGCAACGTGTCTATCCAATCTGTCATCTAATGGGCTCTCTCTGCATTACATTTTCTGTCCTTCTGTGACTCAGCCAAGCTGAGGCGGAACACAGAGAAGCAGCAGCAACAGTTGCTATTTAATAGTATGCTTGGCCTACATCCCACTGCCTGTAGAGGGCTGAGCATAATAAGCTTAGTTGAGCTTAGTGATGACCACTAAGCCATCATCTGATCTAGCATAAATACCATGCTTGAGCATTTCAGAAACCACTCAATGGTCACTTGATAAATGTTGACATCGGCCATTAGAAAAATTAGTCCCACTGTCACTGTTGTAACTAGAGTGCATCCTAACTCTTGCCATTCAAATATTCCTCACATTAATATGAGCTTTTTAATGAAGGACTGGGTTATGACCTACGGAACATTAATTTTTCCAGTAGGATTCAGAGGGAGAAATAGATCAAGAAATTATAGGCCCGGTAGCCCAATTTTCATCTCCTGGCTGAAGACAAATCACTGTGGTTTTTGTGAGGAGGAATCCTGCCTCATCCATCCAATCTTTGTAAGTGAAATACAAAGTAAATTAATGAGTGATTATGTCAGTCACTCAGTCAAACTTTATTTCAGTCAGACTAGTATAGAATGAAACAATTAACAAACTGTTTAAAAGTAAAAGAGGAGAACCAAATATAAAATATAAGCTAAAAGAATAAACAGAACATTATTGTCACTATTGTTACCTCTGTAAGCTATGTCTCTAGAACTAAAAAAAGAAAAAAAATTATTTATCTGAGTGATTATGTTAACAAAGTACAAACTGCAAAAGGAAATGTGAAATTGCAGCAGATCCCCAAACTCTGTTTTTTATAAATACTGACTATCTCAGCTTTTTAAAACACATGTATTATATCTTGACTTTCCTTTTGGAGGCCAATTTATCCTCACAACAATCCTGTGAGGTTACTTAGGCTGAGAGATTGCAACTCAGCTAAGACACCCATGGCCAAGCAAATATGAACATGAGTCTCCCCAGTCATAGCTGTAGACTTGAACCACTATACAATGCTAGCTGTCTTCTGCTGGAAAAGTAAATTTAGCAGAAGTCTTGTTA